>NW_015537939.1:3003321-3006477 GCF_001515605.1 Sinocyclocheilus anshuiensis | reverse complement strand
GATTATTAGTATTATAAAAAGACAATATTACTTATATTATTAAACAAAGAAATATTATTATTATTGTTATTATTATCATTTGTATTATTATTATTATTAATGTAATACCTGAAACTGTGCCCCATCAATGGTTGAGAAGTAAGTGTTTGAACAAAGTTCATACTCAAAGTGTCTCACAGAGAGATTTGTAATGAACCTTGTTGTCAATGAACCTGAGTCGTCAGTGACAGTTTAATCTTGTCCACAATTTGGTTTAAGTCCTTAGTGCTTAGAGAAGTGCTTAGAGAAGTGCAAATGGTCCTGTCTTTCACCTTGAGATGTGCATGGGTACATACCCCTATATATAATGTCTGTAAGCTGGAGTAAATAACATATGACTACTGATTTTGTGAATATATTTGCTGTAAATGTAGGACTGTTCATCCTGTGCTTCAAAATGACAGATTTGTCGCATTATTTACAGAGTCTAGAGATGATACCCTTGACATTTTGTCCTGGACAAGAAAAATGCTGTGGAAAAAGTCAGCCCGTGGGACATGCTAACAACACTCTCCAGCTGGGAGTGGGAACAAGGTGTTGGAGTTTTTTTTAATGGAAAAGTGCCATCTCTCTTGCATCATGCGGTGCAGTATAAAGGTGAGGACGACAAAAGTACTTTGCGCTTGCTGTTCTATTTCTAATTGTTTCATTAGGCTCAAATGTCACCATAATGCACATTTTCACAGCCCAATAACAGCGACAGAAAAGTCAAGAGAGAAGGAGAGAGTCTGAAAGCAACGATATGATGAAACGTCATGAAATTTCAGATTCCGGTAGTAATTGTCTTACTTTGCATGTCTGTGGCCAGCTGCCAGCGGTGGATGAGTGCCTGAACGAGTTAGCACCTAAGCTAGCAAATGTGTGAAGGTGTCTCTCTCACCCTGACAAAAGAGCGTCCAATCAACCAGCCCTCCTCTCGGGCCTCTGCAAATGGAAATGACACTTGACCTCATAGCCTTGGAGGTCCGTCGGTTTGGCACGTATCCCAGCTGTGAGCTAATCGACGGGGTTTGCCTGATTTATCGTGATCAGCGCTTCACCTTAACTGGCCCTCACCTCACGGCACACTGCCAGAACTTTAGTTTACTTACACGGATGCTTTGAATCACAGCATGTTTAAAAATAAATAAATAAATAAATAATACAAATAATAATAATAACAATAACAATTATTATTAAAATTACAATTAAACCACAGCATGTGTTTTAAAGATGCAAGAATCAGTGCAAAGATTTCAGATCATTCCAAAAGTCAATTATAATAATAATAATGTTTTTTTTTGTCTTTATTGATTAGTATTAAACTATAACAACAACAACAATAAATGCATTAATTGTATAAAAAATAAGCCTTTTTAATTATTATTAATTTTAATAATAATAATGGTGAAAATAATCATAATAAAAACATAATAATAGTCATCATTGTCATAACTTACTTTACAATAGTCCTAATTTTCTTAATTTATATTTATTAAAATTAATTTTAATTATTTTTATTTATTATTTATTTTCTTTGTTGTTATTATTATTATTATTAAAATGTAACAGCTCATGGTATTAAAGTACAAGAATCAGTACAAATGTTTTGGATTTATAGACCCAATTGCTTGCTTTTGTATTTAATTTAATAATAATAATAATAATAATAATAATAGTAATACATATTTTATTTAATTTGTTTTTTTATTATTAAAATTATTATTCATAATGAATTGTTTTATTATAACCAATTAACTAACTAACTAACTAAAATAAATAGTATTTAGCATTTAGCTAGAATTTGAAATCATTTTTTATTAATTCATTGCTGATAGCTATATATTGCTATTCAGCTATTTTTAATCAGTCAATAACTAAATACTAGACACTTTTTTTTTCTGAATTTCCAGTGTCAGCTTTGGTATTGGTCACTGAAAATTGCATGGCGGTCAAACAACTACACTGAACGCAGTTTGACTTAATGCTAACCATTAACAAGTGAGTAAATCGGGTTGTCCTGCATGTTTTTGTGTGATCTCCATTCAATTTAGGACCAAGGTCAATGTGTGTTGAGTTTCTATCAGAAGGCAGTGAAGAGGGAGAGATTTCCTGACACTGCCAGCAGCTTTGACACACGTTCGCCCCCATGTACAAACGCACACATGCCAGCAGCATTCCCGCTACGGGCCAAAATACCAGTAGCAGATGGTTTTCCACTGGCGCAGGTGGCTGGCATCGCAGTGCACCCATGCTAGAGCAGGCACAACCTTCATGAATCGTGAGAAAAAATGATTTCATTTCAATTTTTGTTCCTCACAATCGTGCATCTTAGGTAACACTGAAGAACATGTGACATCAAGGTCATTCGTGACATAATCTCTGAATTATAAAACACTGTGTGGCTGTTCTCAGAGTTAAAAGCTTGTGGTTTGTACTGTACATGTCAGTTTGATTTTGGTCCATCAGTACGAAATGATGTACTTGCAGGAATTGCATGGCACTGGTTAGGGTTAATGTTTGTATTTTTATTTGATTGTGCTGTAATTGTGCTTTAAACCATGAATGAATCTGACAGAAACAGAGAAAACAATCTGAGTTTTGAACTGACCTCCAAAGTAGGATCCGTCGGTGAGTTTCAACTCTTTGCTGAATTTGGTGATGACGCTGGCCACTCCATGCTGAATGAAGTACATCTTTTTACCCACGGTCCCCTCGCGAATGATGTAATCGTTAGGCTGGAAGACCTCAAACTTTAGCTTACTCAGCATTCCCGTCACAAAGTTAGGGTCTGCATTTGCAAACAGCGGCATGGTGGCCACCAGCTTACGACAGTTAAAGTTCACAATTTCCTGTCGGACAAAACAAGGACAACATGATCAAAAGACATCAAACAGTAAAGAAAGAAAAATGCATTTACGTTTTTTTTTTTGAAAGGGGTCATATGATGCGATTTCAATTGTTCCTTTCTCTTTGGAGTGTTACAAGCTCTTGGTGCATAAAGAAGATCTGTAAAGTTGCAAAGACTAAAGTCTCAAATCCAAAGATATATTCTTTATAAAAGTTAAGAGTCAACCACGCCTACCTAAAACGGCTCATTCTAACACGCCCCCACATGTCTACGTCACGATGTGGGAA
>NW_015537939.1:2992666-3003207 GCF_001515605.1 Sinocyclocheilus anshuiensis | reverse complement strand
GTATGTGGAAAATAATGTGTTTTTTGAACCTTAAACCACATAAACACATTTCATTACACCAAATACACAAAATAATGTTCTTTTTTAGCAACATCATATGACCCCTTTAACACAGTATTACAGTATTTGTGATGTTTTGCGTTTTTGTAGAACAATCTAAATTGTGTAATATAAACGTATTTATTTATTTATTCTTTAAAAAATATTTGATATGTATCTATAACTGAAATTGTGTAAAAGATTTATTATTATTATTATTATTAATAATTTTCATTTGAATTAATTTTAAGTTTTTATCACAAATAATTTGTTGCTTAATTTTGCATTCACAATTTCCTGTGGGACAAAACGGAAAGAATACATGCTCAACACACATAGAATAGGAAATAAATAAATAAATAAATAAATAAATACAACGCATTTAAGATAGCGTTTTTTTAAATGTAATATAAAGATGTAATATTAACAAAAACAAAACATTTATTTATTTACTTATTTATTTAGGTTGGTTATTTATTTATCTGAATGTTTTTCAATATTAAATCAACAGCTGAATAGTAATGCAAAAAAGTAAAACATTTTATATATTTGATATTTTGTGTTTTTAGTAAAACAACCAAAAAAGGTGTACTATAAATAAAACGTATTTATTTATTTTTATTTATCAATTTAATCTATTTTAATGTTTTTTGCTTTCTGACAATATTTGATATGTATCTCAATATTTATATCTGAAATGACAGGAAGGGTGTTTTTTTTATCACACTGTTGCTTAATTTCATATTCACAATTTCCTTTGGGACAAGAGAAAGAGAAAACAGTACATATTTATTTATTTGTTTGTTTGTTTATTTGTTTGTAAACAACAGCTGAATAGTAATGCAAAAAAGTAAAACATTTTATATATTTGATATTTTGTGTTTTTAGTAAAACAACCAAAAAAGGTGTACTATAAATAAAACGTATTTATTTATTTTTATTTATTAATTTAATTTATTTTAATGTTTTTTGCTTTCTAACAATATTTGATATGTATCTCAATATTTATATCTGAAATGACAGGAAGGGTGTTTTTTTGTCACACTGTTGCTTAATTTCATATTCACAATTTCCTGTGGGACAAGAGAAAGAGAAAACAGTAAATATTTATTTATTTGTTTGTTTGTTTATTTGTTTGTAAAACAGCCGAGAAAGGTGTCATATAAACAAATAATTTAAAGTTTCTTAATGTTTTTACCTTCTGACAACATGTGATATGCATCTCAGTAATCACAATGTTGCTTCATATTTAACTATCAGCAAAAACAAATATGTTGTGAATATTTAACATATTATTTAGTAGGGCTGGGCAATGTAAAAATGACTTTCTAAACTACAGATTTCAAAGCTTTTTTTTTTTTTTACTTTTTGCTTAGTTCTCCTCTGCGACAATCACCAGCCTCTATAGACTGTCTTCCCACTGCATTGCAGTGAGCTTATTTTATGGTGCCCATACAGTCAGTGTCAAGCTCACTTCAGCCATTAGCTGAAAGCCTGATGCACATAATCTTCAGTCTTTCTTGTCTCCATGCTTCCGGGCTGAAGGATGTGTTTGTTTGGTGTGGCTTGGGTGTGAAGAATAAATTTGCACTGAGCTTTAAATCGTGGCGTAGTCAGAAAAGCGTCAGGAAGGTTCTGACCGCAATCACACAGGAGGAATAATGAGTTTGATAGCCACGTCCAACCCTTTACCTCCACTAGGGAGACAAGCTGGAGACTTTATCTATTTAAAGCTGGTTTGTCACAAGGCGGTGCGGGAAAGAGAGAGATGGAAGAGAGAGGGAGGGAGGTGCTGCCGGGAGTTAAAGGTGTTTTGGGGATGATGCCGTCAGTGTTATCTCTCATTTTGCTGTGTCATAATAGACACTCACTCTGTCTGCTCAATCACGATGACATGAGTGCTGCATTCTTGGCAATCTTGATACATTTCCAATGCATATGTCTACTGCATGCTAATTTTTTGTACTTGTAGAATATCTAGATGACCTTTAATATTTACCAAAATGTGCAGTATAATGTACAATAGAGCACATTGTGTTGGGTACTGTATCCCACAATGCAATGTGCTTGACCTTTCCATTTTTATTGTATAGAGGATTTCAACTATGCAGCATTTTTTTTTTAATTTAGAAATTGTGAAAAAAAAAAAATATTTATTTATGTTGCTGCCTTCTGACAATATTGAAGATGTATCTCAATATTTATTTTAAAAATGGCACTTTTAATCACAATTTTTAAGACAATTCAGGCCTTTAAGACAATATTTTTATTATTTTGCATAATATTTTTGTTTGAATATATATCCCAATACTTATTTATTAAAATGGAATTTTTATCACAATATTTGTTATTGTTAAAACACAACTGACAATTGAACTGTAATGCAAAAAGATAATGTATTTAAGATAATATTTTTAATGTTATTCAAAACAAGAAAGGTATCATTTATATTTATGTTTAATTTTATACAAAATATTATGCAAAACACATTTGTAATATTATGCAAAACAACCTAGAATTGATTTATTTACCTTCTAACAGTATTTAATATGTATCTCATTGTGTATATGTGAATTGGTGTCTTTTTTATCACAGCATTAAGCATTGATTTTTTGCCATATTGATTTCATTTTAATGGTGTACTTTCATATATTTAATTCAACACGCTGGGTGTTTTGTGTTGTATTCATGGGATATAATTATGAGACTTACTTTTAATGTAATGTTGGTATGGAAATCATTACTTAATATTAAAATACCACATAAAGCTATTATATGTTATTTAAAAAATATATTTCATTATATTCAATCAGACATACAGTAGATGTTAATCTTCCTTATGACATCATAAAAAACTTAAAAGTCTTAATTTGTCTATAAGAACATCAGCTGTGGCTGTTGGGGGGCTGATATCAGATTTTTATAACTCAGTCTAATATAAATTACCAATAACCTGACACAGCGTTACTGATACAGATGAGTAAATCTGCCGTAAGCAGTTACTAGGGCTTAAAGAACTGTACGTGGCATTGAAATAATAGCGAAGTAGTGAAGATCTAAGATAAGATGTTTCCTTTCATATCCAAATGAAAGCGATTATGCGTCCAGACAGGGAGATTATCCGAGATCAGCACTTATTTTCTGAGATGCTTAGGTTGAAATGTTCCCGTGGCCGCATTAGCTCTGACCCTGGGTCAGCACTACTATGAGGTATTTGTGTCTCACCTCTTTGAGCGGGTCGTTGAGCTCGTTAAGGATGCTGTCCTCGTCGAAGATCTTTCCCTGGTAGCGATGTTCATAGTAATCGTGGATTTTCTGCCGCATGTCAGCTGGAAGCTTGTGGAAGGACATGTACTGCTCCACTTGCTTGTACTGTAAGAGAAAAAAAGTTTTGAGTAAAAAAAAAAAGCTGGAACTGATGCAAGTAAGCAAGACTCATAGGAAATAATATCACAGTTGGTTCTCCTAGATTGCAATTGAATTAAATGAAGGGCAAATGGAGACTTTTGCTTAAGGCGTGTCTTTTTCTGTCCTTTACTGTTGTTTCTTGTCAGATTGTACATTGTACATGTACAATTTTGAGCAGAATATGCAACATTAGCTGTATTTCATTGATTACATTTGACAGGACTGGGTGTTTTGACCTCAGTGACACAACATTGCACACCACGGGAGTTAGTCTCCTGCTTCTAAAAAAAAAAACACACAATTATTTATTTCAACAATTTTACCAATAAATGCAAAAACACTTTCTTTACAAATTACTTGCTGAAAATTCTGAAAATATAATTTTTTATTATTATTGTTTATTATTTTGATTCTAATAATACTACAATAATGTATAATAATGTATAATACAAATACAAATAATAATAATCATCATTATCATTTTTAAATTATTCAACAAGGACATATTAAATTGATCAAAAATGACAGTGATAAAAATATAATGAAATATATTAATGCAAAATATTTCTATTTTAAATAAATGCTGTTCTTTTAAAAAAATAAATGAAATTTTCCATTCATCAAATAATCCTGAAAATATGTATTACATAAATAAATAAATGGTTAATATATAAATAAATAATAAATAAATAAGTAGCACAACTGTTTTCAACATTGATAATAATAATAATAATAATAAATGTTTCTTGAACAGCAACATATTATAATAAAGGAATATCAGCATAATTAGAATGATTTCTGAAGGATCATGTGACACTGAAAACTTCTAATGATGCAGAAAAAAAAATCAGCTTTGAATCACAGGAATTTAATTTTAAAATACAGTATATTCAAATAGAAAATTATTTTCATTATTAATAATATTTACTATTTAATATTAGTATTTTCCTGCATATTTGATCAAATAAGTACAGCCTTTCTGAGCAAAAAAAAAAAAAAAAATTTTTTTTTTACTTTTGAAGGGTAGTGCAAGTGTGTTTAATGACAATGCAATTTAGAGTAGTTTGTGAACTAGAAATGGTTTAAATTTGTATATTGTTGTGCTCTTCAATTTCGCAATTAAAGTCTGCAATCAAAAGTCAGAGATTTTGATACTTACATTTCATCAAATGCATCCAGGACAAAATTATCTTTGCTATTATTGTCTCGGCTGTTTCTATTTTTACGTCCCCCAAGGAATTGCTCCTTAAATGAAACAAAACTCAGAACGTTTACCTGAGCTATGAAAGAGCAACCTTGAGCAATGAAATGCCCCTCTGTGTAGGCGTTTGATGAAATTATCTTTTTAATTCATGCAGGATTTAGTGATGAGTCTTTCAGATGAACCTTGTGTAACACACGCACACATCCACACGCACACAGGGAATTGTGCTGGGTCATTGTCTGTGGGCAGGTGGTGCGTGCGGATGAACACTTCCTGTCTGCCAACTCAGCTGATGACATCAGAGCAGGAATGTCTAATCCAGCACCTGCTCCCTGTTACCTATCTCTGGTTACACAAAAATTCAATTTCGTATGCTTTCTGTAGCTACACAGGCTGCCCACTCCATACCGTCACAGGAAATGATACCAAGACAGTCTATATCTGTCCCAGAGCAATCTATTTTAAACTTCTACATTGATTGACTTACATATCTATATCAGCTCTTCTGTTCATGATTAATCAATAAATGTTGTTAGATATATGAACTCTATTTCTGTACGAGCTGTTTTATCTATTCTCTATAAGTGTACTTTTTAGATTCATTAAAGAAACTGTTCCACAAATTCAAACTGGCTGTAGCATTTTTTTATTAATGTTGAAAACAGTTGTGCTGCCTAATATTTTTGTGAAATGTAAAAACAAATACATCACTGATGATGTGTCCCAGCGCATCTGCATGATGTATCTTTCACCTAATACAATATTAAATTAAAAATCAATATTTTTATTTTATATTAATATAATCTAAAATGAAATAATTATTTATAAGAAAATATACAATTTTAATTAATATTATTATAATTAAAACTGTATTATTATTATTATTATTACTTGATGACTAGAAAGTTTAAAAGAACAGCATTTGAAATAGAATTATTCTGTAACATTTTAAAGGACTTTACTGTTAATTCCCTTTTACACTTACATGTACTTTTAATTTTTACAGTATTAACAATATCTTAATTTTTTTATCAATTTAATGCATCCATGCTGAATAAAACTGTAAAATTATTTTTTAAAAAGTAAAAAAATAAATAAATCTTACAACTTTTGATAATAAACAATAGTAGTATATTTTCTCAACAAAAATAAATAAAAACAATTTTTAATCTCAATTTGGGTAAAAACATCTCCATGATCAAACTGCCAAAAGTTGATATTAAAAATCATTGATTTCAGTTCATTTATCACATTTAATATGGAAGGTTAGATTGAATGCATTGCATTGCAGGACAAATTAATAGTGCATGATCTTGACAAATGTAGTATTCCTTTCACAAATGTAAAACGTAAAAAATAAAACAGTGTTTTTCATTTTAGCCAATCATAACAATTAATTTTCTTCGAAATCTGAACAGCACAGTTGCAAAAACAACATGCTTATTCCTAAATTGGTAACCGTAAGTACTGTAAACATGTAGGATACAGCACTTTTAATGTTTATTTCCATAATCAGATTGTTTTACATGGAAGAAAGCATGTGTCTTATGTGATGGCAGTGAGTGGGAAATGCAGCAGCACAGAAACAGGACAGAACAGAAGACCGCGTGATCCTTTATCAGTGCGGGTGAAATGGCTTTAAATGACAATTCAAGCACCAAGCAATTAGACTAATGTTTCAAATCTCCCCGTCTCTCTCTGCTGCATCTGTGGCGGGGAGACGGCTAGACCCAAGGCTACTTACAGTCCCGACAGGAAGTCTTTATCCTTGTCTCTTAGACAGAGGCCTTGAGAATTTAAGAGCTGATGTCTTTAGGCTGTGGGACACTAAGATGGTACAGACTGCTTTAGCTTGACCATGCTGATTTTAGAATACGTCTCTTGAGGTATTACGAATCTGTATATCTGTCGGGTATACGAATCTGACATGGATCGATTGGTATTATCGATTGGTGTCTGATACTTAACTACAGTACCATAATTTGCATAATTCAGGCAATGGAATTGAATGCTAAAACAATGCAAATAAATGGTGCGGGCACAATTAATTCCTAGTGAATTCCCCATACTATGTTTCTAATCTGGACGAGTCAGAGAGAGTGCTGAATATTCATAATATGAGTAAGAGTGACCTGTGGTCAGTCAGTCAGTGGCGGTGCGAGTGCCATCAGCTTCTTGTAGAGATACAGTGAGTCATTGGGCATCAGGGCAAAAGCAAAGCTCTGATATGGACTTCCTTTCTGAGACACTGTCACTGTGTTTATTTTCAGACACATATAATCTAGACTAGTGTGCATGAGAAATCCTATGTAGTGTACATTTTTAAAGCTAGTTGAGAAGCTTGGACAGCAGCTTACCAGGAGGAAGACTCTTACATAGGGTGGCCATTTTTATAACACCAAAAAGGAGGACACTTTGTAGGATACAGTTGAAGATGGTATAAAAACTTAAATAATCCCAAACCTGTATAAGCAGTGACAGAAACGTTTCCAAAATTTTTCCATTAGGGGGCTGATATTAAAATCTATTTCCTGTGGCATTTTAACCTTTCTATAAAGTCAACTCTACTAACCCTTTTAAATGTATATGTCCCCTTACATTTATTTTTTTATTTTTTTAGTTACTCAATAAATGCAATTACAGTAGAAAGATAGGACTATTGCAGGGCTGTTACCAATCAAATGAAATCAGGCAAAATTTAGATTAGTATTTACAGAGACTGTTTACACCTAGATATATAATGTTATAATATTAATGTTAATAAAATCCAAAATATTTTGAATATACAAATATAAAATGTTGGAAAAATGATCCTTTAAATATAAAACCAAAACTGCCAGTAGGTGGCAACAAGTCACTCGCCGGGTTTCCATTAGAGATCTGCACAAAAGTTTTGGAATATTTTATAAATATCGATAAAAATGATAGATGTGTGGCTAAAAACATATTTTTTTCCTCTCGCGGTAAGTCATGGCCACGGATATTGGCAGGTTTATGTATGTTGCAGTCACAGCACTAGTCATAATTTTTTTAATCGAAAGAGATGTATGCATGTATCTTTAGTGAAGCAGCATGGAGAGTTGCTTCTGGGACGCTTCTAAAACGTGCCGCAACTGGTATAAACACAAGCAGTGAGCGGCCGCAATCGGCTCTGGGTGCCGAGTCGGAGTCGTAATGTGCCGCAGACGCGTGCCGTGTAAATAAGGGGTATATTATACCCCAAAATATTCCTTTTTTCGAATTGCCTGAAAAAACACCTCAAGCGAGCATAAAAACTTTTTTGCGATATCTGGGAGTTTTTGCAAAATATACGTAAACCTACCAACATCGGTTGCCATGACTTATCGCGAAAGGATAAAATGACGTTTTAGTAACAACATTGGTTAATGGAAACTGCGTCATTTTGCAATAGTTTTTAATCTACATTTTTATAAAATATCGCCTTGGCACATTTCAGAAGCGTCCCAGAAGTGGCTCTCCGTGCTGCTTCGCAAAAGATACACGCCTACATATCCTTTCATTGAAAATCATGCCTAGTGTGGTGGCTGCGATATACGTAAACCTACCAATAGTGTTGCTTTCGTCAACGAAAATTATGACTAAATATCGTCGTCAACGAACCTTTATCACGTGACGAAAACGAGACGAGGCAACGAAAATGCTGGTCATGTGACGATGACTTATAATTAAATGTATAATGCAATATTGTTGACGTGGGTTAAATAGAATTGCATTTCTAAAGAGAGACTAAAACACAATTTTCATTGACTAAAACTAGACTAAATGTCAACAGTTTTCGTAGACTAAAACTAGACTAAAATGCCATCAGTTTTCAAACTAGACTAAAACTAAAATTAAAACAGGCCGCCAAAAACAACACTACCTACCAACATTGGTCGTCATGACTTATCATGAAAGGAAAAAATTAAGTTTTAGTTGCATAACATCAGGTAATGGAAATGCCGTCATTTGGCAAGAATTTTTTTTATTAACATTTAAAAAATACTGCAAAAGTTTAACACAAATAATCTAAAGCTACCAGTGTTGGGCAAGTTACACAGAATGCCAGTAGCGCTGCATTTATAATCTCTAAAAGACATCTCAGTTCATCGCAGTCTCACAAGTCTCTGTTATAAAACAATAAATATATGCATAATGAATCTTTCATAATGTCTACAATTCGTGTGTTATAATGAGAGGATTCGTGAGCACGCAAATTTCAGCACTGCATTGCTCAACGCTGCAAACACGTGTTATAGCCTAAATAGAAACTCTGCATACGCTTGCACCTGTTAATCGTTTATATTTTATATTATTTCATGTTGCTTTTGTGCAATAGATGAATAACAATTTATTTGTTTTAGATATTTTATGTTTAGATATTTCTATTTTGCGGGAGTCCCGTGAATAATTTTATTCTCCCGCATCCCGCACACACACGAGTGTCTACCCGCCCTCACCGGCACTCGCTCATCTTGTCCCATGCCGCACTCTGTTGCGTTGGGTCTCGCGGGTGCAGGTCTCTAATCCACTGGCACTTGACTCGACAGTGTGTGTGCTACATCCTTTTTTACAATCTCTAGATTATAAAACACTGCATTCTGTCAGCAATGTAACGCGGCAGTAACGTATAGGGACCTCGGCTTGTAACTATACTTTTTTAATAACTAATTTATACTATAAATTATAACGCGTTAAATTACTCCGTTACTAAAAAAGTAATCAAATTACAGTAACGCATTACAAAGTAATGCGTTACTGCCCAACACTAAAAGCTACTGATGATTTGTTAAAAACTTTGAATCACTCAAACAAAACAAAAAAAATTTTGATTGGAACCACAAATTTTCTGCTGTGACTGTTTGGAACTATTTTGGAGTCAGTATTGTGTCTAAAATGTAGGTCACTTAATATTAGTTCAAACTTAGCCCATGTTTAAATCTATTTAGTAATTATATACCATTTGATAAAGTATAAAATAGTGATGATTGTATTAAGAGGACAAATGAGCATCCGACTTGAGGCTGTGCAGGTAGTTGGACATAGCATTTAAAAAAAAGGCCTAAAACTGGACAGATGGCCACCCTACCCTTACACAAGCACATATTGAAACTTTGGAAAAACATGAGCTGGAGGCCAAAAACTCCAGAAACTTCAGAATCTCATCCATTTTAATCAGAGTCTGCTTACATAGACACACACACATACACACACACATTCAGGAAGCGGAATCAGGGGATCAGCCTGTTTGGTTTAACGGATTGTCAGCCTGGTGACGACAGCACCTGTGAATAAACATCGTCTTGCACACTGCAGGCCAGTGACGCTGTGGTAAGACGGCGGGTAGCAACGAAAATGAGGGTGAAAACAAAAAATGAAAAAACAATGTCACTTCTTGTTCTACATTGATTACAGTGTGTCTGTCAGAGCATGATAAGGCCTGTTTGTGTTTGCAGTGCATTGATTTACGCTGAACTCACAAAGAAGGGAAACTTTTGGGTTGGTGGTTTGGGCAGTGCTGAGGCTTTTATAGGAGCAGTCCTGAGGTGGTGAGATGCCACAGAGAAGTCAAGCTGTTTTGGGCATGTGGCTTAAAGCACAAATATCATTGGTACTGCCAGAGCAGATAAACTCACTTCATCCTGAGGGGATTTCATAAAGCTTGCTTACATGGACTTCATGATTCCCACTGAGGTAATGCTAAAATGTTTCAGCCGTCTGTGTGAATGACAGCTGGTGTCCTTTTAGTGTCAGCGGCATGTTTATATATCCGCTTCAAAAAGGCCATCGACACATGATTTACTAGCCGATTCCTGCAGACATGTGCCAGTGTTCCTGAATTTGAAATGTTTTGCACAATCCTTTTCTTTCTTTCTGCTTTCCTTCCTTC
>NW_015537939.1:2961148-2992568 GCF_001515605.1 Sinocyclocheilus anshuiensis | reverse complement strand
TCTTGCCCATCTTTCCTGTCCCCTTTTTTCTCCTTTCGTGTTTTTTCCAATTTATTTTCATCTTCCTTCCTTCCTTTTTATTCCCTGTCCCCTCTTCCTTTCCTTTCCTTTCCTTTCCTTTCCTTTCTGTCCTGCCGTCTTATCCTTTTCTTGTCCCATTCCTTTACATTTCCTTTTCCTGCCCATTTTATTATCCATTTCATCTTCCAGTCTTCCTTTCTTCCTTCTCCCCTTCCTGTTCTGTCCTTTTCCTTTCAATTTCCTGTCCTTTTCATTTTCAAATTGTCTTTCATCTTTCAGTCTTCCTTCCTTCATTCCATTTCCTTTTCCTGTTGTGTTGTGCTTTTTTAGTTTCTTTCCATTTACTGTCCAGATTAATTTTTTCCTGTCCCTTTCATTTCTTTCCCTCTTCCCTTCTTTTCTCCTTATCCTTCCCTTTTCCTTTCGTGTCTTGGCCTTTCCCTTTTCCTGTCATTTCAATTACCTTGTGTTATTTTTCAATCTTCCTTTCTTTTTCATTTCCTGCCCCCTTTTTGCTTCTTTCACACTCTTTCCATTATCTTTCATTTTCTATTGTTTCCCTTCCTTCCTTACTACCTAACTAACTTCTTTCCTTCCTGTTCTGTCTCCTCCTCTTCCTCTTCTTGTTATTGTACTTTCCATTTCCTGTCCCTTCCTTTTCCTTTTTTTGTACCTTTTTCATTTTCAGTTTCCCTTTCCCTTCATCTTCCAGCTTGCTTTCTTTCCTTCCTCCCTTCCTTCCTTCCTTCCTTCCTACATTTTCTCTGTCCTGTTCTGTCCTATTCCTTTTCCTAAGGTTTTCCTCTCCTTTTCACTACCTATTATTTTCCATTTACTTTCCTTTTCTTTCCTTCCTTTTATTACCTTTCACTATCTTTTCGTTTCTTTTCTTTGTGTTAACACTAGGCTCGTTCAGATTTTTCCTCTCCACTACATCTCGTGCAAAAGCACAGAAAGCTAATCCATGTTCGGGTTTATTATCAGCGTGGGAACAGACATGATTTGGCAAGATTAGGTTTGTTTATCACCACTCTCTCTTTTTTCCATTTCTTCTCGCAGAAGCGGTCATCACATTAAACTTGTGCTGGGCTCTGGCAGGGTTATATTAAATGTCAGAAACAATTCGCCCAGCCTGTCTGCATCTCTCCTGCGTCTCAGGAGCTTGCGGCTGCCCCTCAAAGTGAAGAGACAACACAACTACCCAAAAAGTGCTTTGTTCCACCAAATTGCAAAGTCACCTGGCTGGGGAGGATAGACTGTGGTGCTCATGCGAGGCGGATGATAATACAGATCTCCTAATTTGCTACAAGGGAAGATGAGAATACGCAAGATGATTTGAGGTCATAATGCCTTTTATTATTCTGTCCTTTTAAAAAGTAGAATCTATATTTTGGATCCTGTTAAAGTAAAAAACACACAAAATAAACATGTCTGTTGCACGTGTTGCTGCAATTTCAGAAAAATAGGAGCACAGCAAATGCATTCAGTGTTTATATACAATTAGTTTCTTATTCTTATAAATTTTTTAGCAATAATAAAATATTTGTTGCATAAAAATCCATGTTAAGGGTTATTTATATAATATAATGTGCAATATAAATGTCATTATTTAGCATTCCCCTCACGTCATGATCATACTATCAAAACGACCATTCCTTTTTCGCCCAGCAACAACAAATTTCAGACGCTTTTTCTATTTTTTCAAGCAAAACACTGACAACATCAATGCTGTGAATTATCACCTAGTCAACGCTGTCAATCATGACCAAAGTCCCAAGATATATATCACACAAACTGACATACAAAAGGCTGTTGATGTCGCAGTCTGCTTTGAATTTCAAGCTCTTACCGGGGACACTGAAGAATGTGACAAGCAACAATCATAAGGAAGGACAGAAAAACAGGTGTGCACCTGGCTTTAGATGTCTTGTAGCATCCAACAAACAATCCACTTGTTTAACCTTCGCATTCATTCACACAACAACATGTATTTGTAAAGCATTACAAAACAGGACTGCTGATCTGACCAGGGATTCTAGCTGTTTATGCTGTTTTGAAGAAGATCCTCGCCTCGCTCTCCTGCTGTGGAATGCTCTGTAAATGCCAGGAAAAATGGCTGTGTTTACTCCTAAACTGCTATCAGAAATGACATCAGGTGAATAAGGTGAACGTTGACCTCACATCAGAGAAACTTCTCCTCGAAGCGCTCTCCTGCCGATCTTCTTTGATCTTGCACTTTGAAATAACTCTCTGCTCAGCACACAAGCACGAGCCGTGGCTGCTCTCTGGGTCTGATCTCATCCATGTGCTGGTTTGATCTGCTGATCATAAGAGATCTGCTACTGCAAAGCCACAGATGAGTGGACTGATGAGCGATAAGGCCGCTGGAGTGTGGTTATCTTCCATTAGTTGGCTTTCTTATGCTTGTCTTTGCAAATGGAACAGCAGATAGGATCGGCGATGAGTCAGACAGTGCAAGAGCGGATTCAGAAAAGAGATCTTTGAGATCTCTCATAAAACAGTGATTACAGCAGTTACTACTACTACTACTACTACTATTATTATTACTACTACTACTATTAATAATATTAATATTATTGTTGTTGTTTTCTCATTTCTCAATTTATTTAATATAGTATGGTAATTATTATTATAAAAAATATGTCAATAACTACATTAATAAAAATAGTAATAATAATAAGAATATAAATGTGTTTATTGTAAGTTCTATTAATGCATTTATTAATAATTCTGTAACATGATAACAATGTATTTGAATAATAACAATAATAATAATAATTATTATTATTATTATTAAAATTACAATCTCCAGACAGTTTTACATAGTTACAATATTATGTTAGTTTATTATTATTTCATATTATATGGTAATTATTATTATTATAAAATATGGCAACAAATGCATTAATAATAATAATAATAATAATAAATATTAGTATTAAGTTATTATTAAAATTGTAATAAATTATTATTAGAACTGTTATATATATAATAATATTGTAGTTTAATATAATATTGTATTTTTTTGTATTTTAATAATAATATCAACAACAACAATAATAATTTATTATTAATACTATTTTTATTAAGTTTGGCCAAACTGTAAGGAAGTGAAAAGAAATGAGAAAAAATATAATAATAATAATAATAATAAATCTAAGACTGTGAGAGTTGTGATTAAATATGCTTAATTTCATTTTATATTGTAATTCACTCAATAGTAAATAGTATTGATAAAAATACTCAGTATAACTGAAAATTCACAATTTTTCTCCGTTGTATCTTATAAGCAATACACAGCAAGGCAGTTCATTCGATTTTCATTAGATTTTAGCATCCCAATTAGCGAGGTTAGTGCTCAACTAGTATCTAGATTTTTTTCATGTATTCTTTTTTTGTTAGTTTTGATATTTTAGCTGTAGTGCTTTAATTACCATGCAGAGCTTTAGCTGTCAAATAGTTTGCTCTGTAAAAGGCTAGTTAAGCTAGTTAAGCAGCCTGGTTGGGACATCAGCACACCAGTATCCAAAATAAGACATACCGCATGCTGGCGTTCAGCGATGCTGTTCTTCTCGGCAGTATGGGCCAGTGACATTGGCTTTGTCATTTGACCTCCGCTGTTTATATACAGTGACCACTGAAAGGCCCGTTCAATATGAATGCCATTTGCAGATCTCTGGGCAGGGGAGCCGTATCTAATATCCATTTGCAATGGAGCCAGATTTTAATTGGCATTATGGCGGGATGAAACCACAGCGGTTACATTGCGATCCTAAATGGAAGAGGAACGCGTGTCTTGTTTGTGTTCCTAAATGGAAGAGGAACGCGTGTCTTGTTTGTGTCGAACGCTACATGGCCACCGCAAGGTCAAAAAATCATATTTAAATTGGAGATAAGAGTCCGTGCTGGGACAGGCAGAGAGATGTAAATTCACCAAAGCCCTTTGTCCGTTTCAGACCGCTGTGTCATTGTCACGGTGAAGGTGACACCGGCTACGTGTGCAACTCAGATAAGCCTGTGCATGGCGGCCATGACAGGGAAATTGATGGTATGCATGAGCCATGGATGTTTTCCAGAGTCAAGGAATCTCATTAGCTTGGAAATCCCACACTTTGTTCTGCTAAAGGGTTTCAGCTAAATGGCTTTACCAATCAATCGTAATAAGATGCAAGTTCTTCTTGATGCAACTTTATGAATGCGAGTAAACTCCTAGATGGTATTTTAAAACCCTGTAATAGCATCACAAATGAGCTACACTGAAAATATCTCTGGATATTGATTTATATCGTATATCGGAATGTGTATATGCTACTACAATAAATTTAGAGGATGTTGACATTTAGTTGGTTGTTTAGCAGATATTTTATTTCCTAAGGCAGCTTATAGTGCACTTGATAAAGAAATGCAAACATTTTTTTTTTTTTGAATGCATAAGTTTATGCTTATGCATTAAATTGATTTTGTCGACAAAGATTATTTGTATATACATTTTTTTTTTTTGCACAGGGGTTCCTCATAACTGTTTCATAACTGTCAGTTGTCAGTGTCTCATTTAAGTATCAGCTTTGTCTCCGGTGTTAAATTTCATAGGAGAAATAGAAATGCAAACAAAAGAGAAATTCTTCGATATACAGTAAGAGTTTAAAGTTTAAAGCTACAATACCAAATGTTTGGGGGTATTTTTAATGTGTTTGAAAGTCTCTTACCAAGGCTTCATTTATTTGATGAATACAGTACAGTGAAATACAGTAAAAACAGAAATACTGAAATATTATTACAATTTGAAATAACTATTTTCTATTTTTAAATATTTGTAAATAAAATTTATCTCTGTGATGTCCAAGCTGAATTTTTCAGCATCATTACTCCAGTCTTCTGTGTCACATGATCCTTCAGAAATCATTCTAATATACTGATTTGCTGCTAAAAACATTTCTTATTATTGAAGGTGTGTTAATATTTTAGCATGTATTTGAAAATTATATATATTCTTGTAACAATGTAAAAGTTTTACTTTTATATTTAATAAACATAATGCATCCTTGCTGAATAAAAGTATTAAATTAAATTAAATTAAATTAAATTAAATTACTAACCCAAACTTTTGAATAATATGTACGTGGATAGTATAGGTAGCTCAAATCTTGGTCTTGGAAGAATTTAATGAGAAATGTGTTTATTTTGATTGCAGACTTTTGCAGATTTGTCAAATCTGAGTTTAGTTTGAGATCTCTTAAAATCTCTTGAAGAGATTTAAGTGAAGCTACAGGGGTATTTTTTCAGGAAACATTGGAGAAGCCTCAGCAAAAGTCTTAATTTGTTCACTAACTCTTGATTTCAGAACTTATCTTTGAGACATTGTTGAGATCTCTTCAACACCTCTACAAGTAAGACTCAGTTACTGGGCTCTTTTTCTAAAGGAACATCTGAGAAACCTAAGACCTTTATTTAACCTCTTGAGAAAAAAAGTCAAGATATTAAAAAGGTCCCATTTTTTATATTTCTTTACTAAGTGTGTATTCAAACTTTTCACTGGTGGTACACGGTCAGAAAAAGAGGTACAACATCTTTTTACTGGGTCAGTACCTTTTAAAACAGTGGTCGCCAACCCGTCGATCGCGATCGAAAAAGAAAGAAAGAAAAGAACATCTGAATTCTGAATCAGCTATGATCGGTGTATCACTAATTAAAATACTAAGTAAAAGGCCTCAAATTTGAAGTACAATCTGGGATGTCTTTTTCTATCAATTCTTCAATAGGTAGATCTTGTCTTTCATAAAGGCCGAGGTCAGGGATCTTGGGCCTAAAAAGGTTGGTGACCACTGTTTTAAAAGGTACAAATTCATTGTAAATATGGTGCAAATATTCAGTTTTTGAGGATACTGCCCTGTGATACGCTTACTAAAAGCTACAATCTTTCTCTGACAGTGTTGTGTACGTTTTCTTTTTCATTTAGTCTGTGCCAGCTCCCTGGAGCACAGTCCCATTCTCTCTGTTTCAATCTCGTCTTTCCACTCATCCACTGTAATTGCATTAAACAGAGAACCTGATGGCTCATGCTGGCATGACGTTGTGTGTGTGTGTTGTGATGTGAACCCAGCTCACTGAGGTCGGGTTTGCTACCCAAACAAAGCCCAGATGAGATAAGCCCCCCTTCTCTCATGCATGGGACAAAGCAGCTCTGGCTCCCCTTGTGCATGCTTTGGTCCGGAGAGAGAGTTTTTGTCGTTCACTTGGAATAAATCCTCTTTGAAAGCACAGGGATATAATGATCCACTAACGGTACAACAAGCCTTCAAAGACAAGACGCTAGAATATGGATAATCTGCCAATCCGTCCTCTCATGGTTTCTCAGGGAGGAAGTGGCATGCTGTTTAGAGGAAGTGAAATCGATATACAGTGGCATCTCTGAGTTGATGACTTAAGTATCACAATCCTCGATTGAGCTTAGTAATGAACTTTACAGCTGAGGTCAGAGAACTGCAGGAATGTGTCAAGCAGTGACAGCATTGGATCAGAAACCTGTGCAGGTGAGAATTACACACGTGGTAGATGTGTCTCTGCTGCTATCGCTGTATGATGTTTACAAGTGAGAGTGACAATATAATATGAGAAAAAATAGAGCAGAATGTGTGGGAGAAACTACAAATGTGAAGTGAAGTTTGTTTACTATTGAACTTATGCTAGACTTTAAAAACGAGACTTTGTAAACACTTTTACTTGATTAAAATAATAATAATAATAATAAAGATTTTATAGTAAAATAATGCTTTAATATTTAGTATGAAGCAATTTATTATCATTTATTAAAATAATAAAACACAACATAAATCAAATGTTTATTAGTAATTAATATTGTTGGTTACAATTATTATTATTATTATTATTATTATTATTATTACTATCCCTAGTTCTTAATAATAATAATAATAATAATAATAATAATAATAATTGTAACCAAGAATATGAATGACAAATTAACATTTATTTAATAATTGTATTATTATTATTATTATTATTATTATTACTACAACCATTCCTCCCAGTTCTATAATAATAATAATAATAACTAATTAATAATGTTTAATTTCCCTTGTTTATATTATTATTATTGTTGTTGTTGTTAATAATAATAATAATAATAATAATAATAATACTAATAATAATAAAGCAAATTTTTTTGGGATAGTAAAGAATATTAATTACTAATAAGAATCAGTTTTCTTTGATTATTCAATAATAATAATAATAATAATAATACAACTTAATCATAATATTTTGGAATAATAACGAATATTTATTTCTAATTAATAAGAATAAATTTTCTTGATTATTCAAGAATAATAACAGCAATAACAATAATAATACAAAAGAAGATTTTCATAATTTTTCAAATAATGGTATTAATATTTTTTTTATAACAAAGACAATTTAATATTAATAGTAATTCATATTCTTGGTTATTCAAAAATATAAATAATTATTAATAATTATCAATAAAATAATTATGAAATATAATTTCCAATTATTATTATATCAATTATTATTATCTTTTTGTAATATACAGTTGCTATGATACAAAATGGCTCATTTTGGTCATACCGCTCATCCAAACATGTCCAATAACTTTAGCCCTGTAGATGTAGATCAACCTGTACATGTTGTCTGAAGCATGCAACCCATGTAGCAGAGGTAGAATTTCTTTGACGTGAGATCAATATTGATGTCATTCTTGAATGATTGATGAGCAATGAGCTCATAATGTGATACATAATGATGACACAGATTACTACGCTGTCAAGATGTTGTACCATCACATGCATGTCCAGCGAAGGCATGGTGGTGTAAATATCAAAATAACGTGTGAATACCTGCAAACAAAGCAGCCAGGTGAATGAAACCAATGAGGCTGCGCTTACCTTCTCCTGGTACTGCCGTCGAGATGAGTCCAGAGACTGGATGAGGGCTGTGGCATGACCCACGAACATGGCGTAACAGGTGGCGCCCACAATCATACTTAGCATGGTGATCCAAAGGTCCGACATGCTGACGGGCGCTCTGGCTCCGTACCCGATACACAACATGTGACTCATGGCCTTAAATAGGGCGTAAGAGTACTGCTTTCCCCAGGAGTCGTTCTAAGAGAGCGATAGAGGCAGAGATGAGAAGATGACACAAAAAGAAAGAGTCAGCAATAGAAAAGCAGGTGGAGTGAATTTAACAAGTACGCTTGCAGGCAAAATATTCAGTGTATCAGTGAGTCTGCATACAGCGTCCTGCCAACTTGACCTTCATGCATGGCAAACTATCTCTCTCCATGCTTCTTCCCTGTATTCTATTGTCTGTATTTCTACTTCTCTGTATTTCCTCCTGTATTTCTATTGTATTTCCTGTTCCCTTTTATTTGTTGTAATCCAACCGTCCACCTATATCTCCATTTCATTTAATTTCATTTCATTTTATTTTATTTTATTTTATTTTTTATTTGTCCAATGTAATGCTCCATTTGATTTTACATGGTTAAAGTTATTTGTAACACTATTTTGTACGGTGGCCGAGAAGTGCTAAACAAATCACAATTCTGAAAACAAAATAACAAATTACAAACGCAAATGCAAGTCTAAAAAACTAAATAACAATTCAGAAAGCACAACAACAATTCAGAAAACATTTACATTTAAACTGAGCTACTTTAATACCATCTCCGAACTTTCTACCACGACTCTGCTGTTCTTCGGCTGATTCTTCCTGTATACGTTGATTAACAGATGTCTCGTCCAGTCAGCGGTGAGTAATCCCAAACCAATGGCGCTGTCTCAAACTATACCTACCTCTTCCGGTTTGTCTGATTTGCCGTTGTGTTTTCTGACTTGTTCATTTGTTTTCAGATTTGTCGTTGTGTTTTCTGACTTGTTATTTTGTTTTCGAATTTGTAATTGTGTTTTCTGACTTGTTATAATGTTTTCTGAATTGTTGTTGTGTTTTCTGAATTATTTTGTTTTTTAGACTTGCATTTGCGTTTGTAATTTGTTATTTTGTTTTCAGAATTGTGATTTGTTTTGCACTTCTCGGTCACCGTAATTTTGCCTTACAACTAAGCAACAAACAAACAAAATGATGTAAATGAATAAAACTAAATATATTTTAGGAATGTATATAGTTTTATTTATTATGAATTGTATTATGATTATTACATTTCTCTCTCTGTCTTTCTCTCTTTTTCTAATATTTATTAATTTACATTTATTTGTACATGTGTTATAATAATTTTTAAATGAGTATGTTGTATTTGTGTGAAAAAATATATATTAATAGTAACAGTAAATAGTATATATTTAAATTAAAATTGAAAATAATTATACATTTTTAAAAAATAAAATATTTAGCTTTTTTTTTTTTACTATTTTCTTTATTATAAAAATTATATATATTTTTTCACCCTTTTTTTTTTCTTTGAGAAAATACTCCATCTCTACACCATCTTTTTAGTCTCCGTGTCATTTGCAGTGGGGTGTTAAAAGAAGTGATGGCTTTGGTGTCTGCTAATCAACTTGGATTACTTCCATTATCTGCCGTCAGTTGATGTACGGCTCTGTGGATCCCTCATGCTGGACGGGAGAAGAAGAGGAAGGACACTTTCAGTCCTCTCACAGGCTATTAGCTCAGCTGATTTTAATGGAGAACTGTGCGAATAGAAAGAGACAAAGTGTACTGCAGATGTACTGCAGCGTGTCTGACCCTACTCACAATCAATACATCAGCTCATGAAAACAAGACTGAAATTTTCCAAGCATTTTTTTGTTGTTGATACTGTTATTTGTAGGCTTTTTTTTAAATAATTTTTATATTACATTACATTACATTACATTATATTATATTATATTATATTATATTATATTATATTATATATTTTTCAAATATTATATATTTTTCAAATATTTTCAAATATTTGTATTTTTATAATTTTAATAGTTTAAATATTAGTGTATAATAGTATTACAAAAATAGTATTAGTTATTTAGAAAAGTAGAATTAGTTATTTCTCTATTGAAAGCACAATCGTGTAAGACTTGAAATTTAATGTGCTTTAATACTTTTATATTTTTTTATAAAAAATAAGCTATTTCTTATTCCATTTGTTTGGATATTGGATATTCGGATATCCATTTGTTTGATTCCATTGGATATTTTTTTGGGAGGTCATACCAAATGTAGCAGTGCTCTGTTTAGGTCAGATGAATTTGCTTCTCTGACTTATTTTATACCCAGAAGCTATTTTCAGTTTGCTCTGTCACTCCTCAATGTCAGCATTACTCACAGACATTAGTTGACTGAGAACACGGACTAAAACAAGACCCATATGACTTCCGATGGCCTCTGCTCCTCGTGTTTATGTGAAGCTTGCTGGAGGGATGTGAGGATGTGACAGTTCCATGTTCATGGATGGAGTCTGGAATGGAATTGCTGACTGTTTGAATCTCTTCCTGCTCATTTTGTAGAGGAAAAAAGTGCTGAGGAAGCCGACAAATACTAGTTGAAGCCGCTCTTAAACCTGCGTAGCACTGCCTGCCAACCCACAGGGCTCTCAAAGCTAGGCGGGATGCTAGTATCACATGCTAATTCTGCTGAGTTTGTGCATCTCTCAATAACTTCAGGAAAATGCTCCTGATGTGCTCGCTTTCTCTATCTACGATTGTATTAACTCCAATACTGAGTCACCTATTACTGCCAAATCGAATCTCTATGCTGATTGCTGATTTCTTTCAAAGATTGATGAAAAAATTAAGGTGTAATTGCACACATAGAGGTTGTGGGGGGAAAATTGCATCATATTAGATATTCCTTATAGCATTCTATGCTGGAATGACATCAAGAACTATGTTGTCACTGCACATCATACTACGTTTGCTGAAAAAATAAATGTCAGTGGTTGCCAGGGCGAGTCTGTTACTAACATAATTTATGTTGTGTTATGTGGTTGTTTAGGTGTTCTGAGTGGTAGCTAGGGCGTTGCTAGGGCCTTGCAAAGTGATTGGTTTTCTGGTTGGTTGCTACAGAATTTCTGAGTGGTTGCTTGGGCGTTGCTAGGTGGTTAATATCGTTTTCTGGGTGGTAGCTACAGAATTGCTATGGTGTTTCCATGTCATTGGCAGGGTGTTGCTAGGTGGTTGATGGGGTTTTCTGATGGCCTTGCAATGTGATTGGTTTTCTGGTTGGTTGCTACAGTATTTCTAGGGTTTCTGAGTGACTGCTTGGGCGTTGCTAACTGGTTGATACAGTTTTCTGAGTGGTAGCTACAGAATTGCTAGAGAGTTCTGAGTAGGGTTGCAAAGGGACAGAAAATGACAAGTAAATTTCCGGGAACTTTCTGAAATTTTCCAAAAAATCCTGGAAAGTTTCCGGAAATTTACCAGAAATGTTCTGCCCCTTTGCAACCCTAGTTCTGAGTGGGTGGCATTGCTAGGTGTTGCTAGGTGGTTGATAGAGTTTTCTGAGTGGTAGCTACAGAATTGCTAGGGTATTGCTATTTTGTTGCTAGGGCCTTGCTAGGTGGTTGTTACAGAATTTCTAGGGTGATCCTATGTAGTTTCTAGGGTGTTGTGAGTGGTTGCTAGGGCGTTTCTACAGTGTTGCTATGGGGTTGCTAGGGTGTTATGAGCTGTTGTTAGGGTGTTGCTAGGTCATTGATGGGGATTTATGAGTAGTTGCTACAGCATTGCTATGGTGTTCCCATGTTGTTGGTAGGGTGTTGTAGGTTGTTCTGGGTAGAACTTTTAGGGTGCTGTTATGAGGTTGCTAGGGTGTTCTGATGGATTGCTAGGGTGTTTTGGGTGCTGGTGCATGTGATGTGGTTTCTAAAGTGTTCTGAGTGGTTGCTAAGGCACTGCTAGGATATTGCTAGGTGTTTGCTAGGGTGTTCTAAGTTATTTCTAGGTGGTTGATAAGGTTTTCTGGTTGGGTCCTTATTATCCCAAGTCAAAACCAAGTTTTATTCTGATATCCTTAGATATGGCTCAGGTTTTATGTGAGTCTATGTGAGATTTTCACCTTATTTGTTGTCCACCAGGGAAAAACAAATAGCAAGTCAAATCAGGTGCTTACGGAAAAAAAATATCAAGCTGGAAAAGTTTGTTTCAGCTTTTCATTGTGTAATATTACCTGTTTTATGTAAATAGCATGTCATGCTTTGTGACAACTGCAAGGAATTAAATTATTAATCATTTCCGGAAGAGAATCTGGTTTGTAAATGTGGGTTTGTTTGTGTAAAACCCAAAGGATCTTCCTCTGTAGTTTCTGATGACCAAATGTCAAGAGAAGGGATCCGTCCCAATCAGAATCACTCCATAAACACCTACAATCTCTCATCCTCTGCACTCAGACACTGTTTTAACTAACACTTCATACCAGCGTATTTGATAGCTGTGGGTCCTTAAGTGGTCTACCGATGATTAGAAGAGCCCACTTGGGAAATGCGTTGATTGGCTGATAATCTGTGTGTATGTTATAATGTTACAGTAGGTGTCATAGCCAGACAGCACCACGTAGAGCATCGCAGTGGGAGACGGCATACAAAAGCATCTACACACCAGGTGTTTACGTGTGTCCATGTATTGCTTGGGTCATAAAGCTAATATAATAATAGCCACAGACATTCACGAGACATTCATGTGCACACACATGAATAATCCAATATAAATCGCTCTGCACATATACACAGTGTTGGGAAGCTACTTCAAATTATTTCAGAATTTAAAGTAGTTGACAACAGTCAATATATCAGTAACTCATAGTTTAGCTTATAGCAAGTTACTGACATAAAGTAGCTAACTGCATTAGCTTTTTACGGATACTATATTAAGGGGGCACTCAGAATAATAAAAAAATAAGCCATGAGAGGCAGTGTTACCATGATTTTACCATGGTTAAGGGATTATTCAGGGATATAAACAATTTTTCAAAGTAATATAGTTAGCCTAGTAATAGCTAAGCTAATAGCGCTGTTATGTTTAGCTAGTTGCTCCAGCACTGTTGACACATACACATTTCCTTTCACAAATTTGTGCTCTTCTTCGTGTGGAAAATTCTTTGACCTGTTCAACAATGAAAATCAAAGTGGCGTCGCAAACCTGTGAAGTTCTTTCTCCAGCGTATCAGAGCCGTGGCCCTTGTGTGACTGTGAACGTGTGGCCGCTCTCCTCACCCAGGTGTGACTCTCTCAGACGTGACCAGACATGCAGTAATTGAAATTCAATCCAATTCCACCATTCCAGCTAATCACACGCTACGTTACCAGGCCCAGTGTATCAGAAAAGGGTAATGCAGGGGCTCGAATAAACCACCTCCACCTGAAGAGACATTTGCATCTGAGCATGCAGTAGGCTATGTCATTTTCTTAATCTTCTGAATGTTCGTTTATACACGGAAAGTGTAGAGAGTGAAAGATCTTTTGATTGGTCACTGAACCCTGTTTCAGTTATTTTAACAGTGTATGTGCTTCTAAAATAATGAAGTTGGAAAAGACAAAAGAATTAAGGGGAGGAAGTTAACATACTACAAAAAAAGCACTCAGAGCACCATATTGTTTTCTGAAACTCACATTTCCTTTTATTTTTCATGTTTAATTAATGTTTATTATGGGACGGGTTGTGCTAAAAAGCTGCATTTTATGACTGAGAAAACATGCAATGATAATTATTTAAAATAAAAAAAATTATAAAATTTGACTGCAAATGAAAATAATAAATGCAGCAAATATTACATTTTATTACTTTACTTTGCTGAAATTAAATTTGTTTGAAAATAGTTTTATTTGTATTAAAGTTGTGTTGTGTTGTGTTGTGTTGTGTTGTGTTGTGTTGTGTTTTGCCCAGGACCACAATCTTTAATTTATGAAAACTGTGACTCTTGTGTGTCTTTTCAACACTGGATGGTTTTCCGGGTTCACTGTCAACTAGCAGCTCTTCTCCTCTTTTTATCTTCTGGTTTCTCCCTCTATCTATCTCCTTCTACCTTCTTAACCAATCTGTTTTTCTTCTTCTCTCCCCTCTGTAATTCTCCTGATGGATGTCAGCTGAGCTATCTAAAGTGACGTGTGAGATAAAACGAAAGGCCAAGCAATCGTCTCAACAGACCTCTTGAGAATTAAAAGCAATCTTTTACCGGCACCCAAACAGATCCCTGTTTTATCCCTTACATCTGGTAATTAATTACTATAACAAGGAGACTTTATTAAATAAAAGTGTGAGCTATTGATTTGGCAGCATCTCAGGAGACACAGCAAAACTGATGGAAATCAAAGTTAAAGGACCATTGCCCGTTACACACAGTTTAAGCTTTATCAACAGCATCTGAGGCGGTCGATTACCACAGAAAACAGTTTTGACTAGTGTCTCATGTAAATGTACACCATTTCAAAACACAAACCTGTCAATCATAAACTGGTTTGTGGTTTGAAATTCTGTATATTTCGGTCAAAGCATTTTTTTGCTTGTTGACAAAACTGTTTTCTGTGGTAATCGACACAGATACTATTGATAGAACTTAACATAAATCAATTTAAAATAAATTTTTACAAACCAAATCGCATTTCCGTTAATGTAATCCAGTTAGGGACTTGCTAAACACTTAAAAAGGGTTTAAACATCATGATTAAGACAAAAGATTTCCAAACATCTGGCCCTGCATATTCTGGTCCGCCTTTGTGCCTTGAGTATATGACAAAAAGACAAAGCTATGTTTTTCCTTTTGTTTAGGACTATTTACTTTTCATAAACCTGAGAGGATTAATGATCTCTTACTCCTTCTAATTTGGTTTTCTGCAATGTTATCTACTCTCATAATCTCTCACAAAATGACGACTCATTATGATCGTCTCTTTATAATTGCCTTGGGAAATGCAGTCTTTTGTTCATAATGGAATACTAGCATATTGTTCACAGTATGCAGATACTGTGCAGTATACACTGATTACAGCCTATTAAGTAAGTAGTATGTGAAACAAAGTAGTTTGCATTAATAAATGATGAACAGTAGTATGCTATACCTGAAATAAAAGCAGGTATTTTTTTGCATTTCCTGGTTTGTGTAAAAACCTCTCAGTAGTCCGATCAAATAATGAGTCAAAATGGTAAACAACAGCTGATATTACTGCATTGTGTGGTATTTTATGCAACCTGCTCTGGTCACTAAGTTGTAGCTTTTCAAGATATTGATAATACAAAATTTGCATACTGCTATATTTAACTAAAACTACAAACTATGAAAAAAGTGCAAGGCAACATTTTAATTTAGTTTAACTCGATGTTCTAAAATAACAAAAAAACTGAAATCATTTTTACATAACGGAATATAACAAAATTAAACTACTAAAATGATTCAAAATATTATTAAAAACTATAATAGCACCTCAATTATGCTAAAATAACGCTGACATACTGTGCCCAGTATACATACTGTAAAAAGCAGTATACTATTAAAACATAGCTTTGTTGTTATCTTCACCATAAAAATGCAAGTGGAAAAACAGCGCCCCCTATCCAAGCCCACCTGCAGCAAAAAGTAACCTCTTTATTCCTAATAGACATTGGCCTTTTACATGCATTTAGGACAAAAACTTCACTGAGAATAGGGGAGGATACCGTTGGAGCTTACAGTGTACATTATGCCATGCATTGTGGGTGAGAAGTTTAAGCAGGAAGATAATGACTCAGGTAGTAGCGCTTCTTATTATAAATAAGCTGGAAATCACCTTTGTTCTATTGGGCTTTTCTCCTCTGATGAGCTATTGTGCAATAAAAATTCAAATGAGGTTCAGTCTTTTCCTAAAACACACACACACACACACTTATCAAAAGGCCACACACATCCATATTTCTGCTTCTTTCCGCCTTATTGCTTTAACTAGCCACAAGTTTCAAAGCGTTTCCAGAAAACAGGGGTCATTTAGAGAGTACAGTAATGATATTCTTCTTAATTCAGCATTATAGAAGATCAAGAGCCATATGCGGGAGATAAGAGGACTTAAGGAATTTGTGGGCTACATGATATTACTGGATTTAATACATATTATAGGCTCTTGCTCTCTTCAGAGGGGTCAGATGGGTTTCTTTTTGTATGCTCGTGCGTACAGAACAAAATAGAAAAATGTGTATATATTTCATTGTGAATTTGTATGTTTTTGTGAATCTATTCATCAGTCTTTGTTCCAGTAATATTTTTCCTATTTATTGTCTCCATAGGCTCCAAGATAAATGAGAACATTGCAGCATTTTGTTGACATGAAAAAACATTTGAAAACTGAAGAAAAAGACAAAAGGAATGAGCTTGTGTGTTTACATTTTTTTATGAGGGAATGAACTAGGCAATGAATGAAGCATTGCAAAGGGAAAAACTCTAATCTGAAACAACAGGACATTGTTTGGACAATGCTATTTTCACTGACTCATTCTGCTTGTCACTTTGTTATATCAGTAAGTGACTGTTTTTTTTTGTTGTTGTTGTTTTTGTTTTTTGAATTAATCACTGAATCATTTGCTGAACTGATTCATTCAATATACTGATTCATTCATGACCAACACAAGGGACTGTCTCAATGAGTGATTCACTGAATCAGTTACTCAACTTATTCATTCAAAAACACTAATTCATTCACAACCAAAACAAATGACTGCCTTTCAATGAGTGATTCACTGAATCATTTACTTAACAGATTCTTTCAGATGACTAAATCATTCATTCATGACCAAAGCAAATGACTCTCTTAAAGTGCAATCACATTTATCATTGTTTGGTGAATTTTTGCTGGTAAAATCTGGTCATTTTAATAGGAATCCAGTGGGAAATTCATGTGAGGGAGAACGATTTCCCCATGCAGATTTCGCAATGGGTTTTTTGCAATGTCGGTTTGGCGGATTTATTGCTTTGGCCAAAAGAAAGCTCTTTGGTTTGAAAATGACTTATTCACATAGTCACTTTAATTATTCATTCAAACTATTTGTTTAAAATAAAATAATTTATTCAGTGTTGGTAGGGTCATTTGCAATGCTTCATGGGAGTGGGTAGCCGTTACTGAGCTGCTATTACCGTTTCCATGGTAACAAGAGCTTCTCTGATTGGTGGATCTCCTATAAGGATTGGGGGTGGTTTAATTCTGCACTGGGAATTTGTAAATAAACCAGAATTTGTATCAAAAACTTAAAAAGTAAAGTTGAAATCACACTTGGGGCTACAGCAGCATATATTTGCTTGGAGCTCATGGTAGGTCTGTCTTGAAAGGGTTATACACCATTGCTAAAAATCAGTTCCTCTGTGGATAAACTAAATAGAATAAACCCAACTGGTGTGCTCTATTCTAGTCTTTGGGGCTTTTACAGGGTTTGTTATCATGTCTGGTGATTACAGTGAAAGACCAGTGGCCTGTTACTCAACACACATAAACCTGTCCCATATAGCAGCTCTTAGATTGATCGCTCACACCCAACCTACGTAATTACGTCACCTTTAACACCAAAACAAACCATCCAATCCACAGACACACAGAGAGCCCTCTGGGATATGTGTGTGTGGTTATGCATCTGTGGTTATTTATAGCAGAGGCAATAGTCACGATTTTGTGCAAAGGTAACATATGAGATGCCCTTACTGTTTAGACTGGCATTTGAAATAATGGTTTAAACGAGAGAAATATGGCCACAGCCAAAGAAACGAAAGATTAAAAATACAAAACAAGAGCTGATTAAAATTGCGCTCGGAGAGGCCAGTGGGCTTTTAGTGTCACTACTACACCAACCTTTTTGTCTTAACATGAGGTGAGTGTTGTCTAAAGGTGTGTAGAAAATATTTTTATATCCCCCTCCCTCTCTTTCTGTCTCTCTCACTCGCTCGCTCTCACACCCACACAACCCAGGTTAATATCCAGCTATTCAAGCGTGAACCAATCAGGTGACAGCAGACAGCGTGTGCTGAGAGAGCGGTATAAGATCACATGTAGTCCGTCCCTGAGGTAAAACTACACACACATTATACTACATCCAGGAGAAAAAAAAATATGAAGAATTGCAGTATACATAAAATTATATATTATTCAGGATATCAATTTTATATATTCAGAACAAACAAATAACAGTATATACACATGCATATATATTGTTTTTTTTTTATTTGTTGTTTTTTTTGTCATTTTTTTTTAAACATTTTACATTTTTCAAAATGTAATTTAATTTAATTTAATTTAATAAAATGTAATTTAATTTAATTTAATTTAATTTAATTTAATTTAATTTAATTTAATTTAATTTAATTTAAGTGTTTTCACATATGATCATTTATGGATAATCTGGGACCTGAAAGAAACATTTTGAATAGAGCATGTAGAATAGAGAGTTTAAATATAAAACTATCTAAATATGAAAGTGAATATAGAGTTTAAAAATAAAAGCAATATGCAAGTTTATGAAATGAATTTTCGATTAGATCTGGTGATTTGAGGCAACGAATAAAAATCTTACTGACCCCATATATACATATAAAAAGTTATTTAACATATATATTATACATTTATATTAATAATTTTTCGGTAATTTTTACCTTTAAATAAGCTTTCATTAAATTCTAAACTTTTTTTTAAATATTAAACAAAAGTTCTATTCAGATGATGCAATTCTTTTTGATTTTATATTTTGAATAGAGAGTTTAAATATGAAAATGTTAACTTTCACAGCAACAAGGTTTAAATTTTCAATGAGATTTGGTGATTTGAGGCAACTATTGAGCAGAGTTTTATGGAAATGAGCAAAAAAAAAATGTATGTCAGTATGAATGTTCCCTGAGACCTAGAAGTGTTTAGGACCTTTTTGGAGGTGCTTTACTGTCCTGATGTAGATATAACTTGATAGAACTCATGATCTGGATAAAATCTTTAAATGTGAAAAGTATAATTTCTGCACCACTCAAATTAAATTGCAATTCCAACTTGATTTTCCAAATACTCCGACCATTTTCTACGGTTTGCATGAGTTGTATTCAAATGATTTATTACAGGCATCCATGGGAATGCTATGGATTATTTTATGTACAGAAGATCAAATGAAGCGTCTCATTAATGTTTGGCAGCAGTAGTGCGGACAGTAATGCAAAATTCATGACCGAGTCACATGTACAGAAGAACTCTGCGTGCAACACATCATTCAATTAAAAACTCATTTATTATTTATTATGTGGAAAACAATTATAGTTATTGATGTTTCTTCTTTGCACTGTGTTTTTGCAGAGGGCTTGTGTTAGAAATGTGATTTATGGACAGTGTTTCCCACAAAACCTTTGTTGGTTTGGCTGTTGCCACTGCTGGTTCATAATCACTCTTTCACATCCTTTATGCAAAAAACCTTTGTGAATAGCTCAAGTGAATAAACTCTTAGCATAATTATCTTTTTTGTTATACAATCATTAATTATGTACTTAATGGGAGGAAATCTACAGTGTTACTTTGCATCAATTAGCTTTGAATGTGTTCAAAATGAGCATCAGTAACTTAAAGAGCGATGATGATCAAATTCTCTGTGATTTTACTGATTTCATTGATTTTGAATTGGCTACACCAGTCATTTCTTTCAGACTTTTTTATGGTCTGTGCGTCCTTATGCCAGTAAAGTGTCCTACAGTAGTGTTCTTTACCGTCTACACAAATATTTTGAAGAAATATCCACTGGTAAAAGTAATCCCGTGTGAAATGACCTGGTGGTAAAAGCCTGTGAATCATCTCTCTGTGGTCCTTGTCCAGCATGTAGGTCCTGCAGCTATCATTGTGCATCAAGCACTCCAAAAGTATTGAGTGGACGCTGACTGATGGAAAGATGCACTTCACAACTTCTCAGAAGGTTCTCAGTATGTTTTACTGAAACATAGGTTACAAGCTTGTCTAATACAGTATTGCATACTTATTCAACTAGATAAAAGATTTCAAATTAATTTAATATTGTTCTATAATGCATGATGTTCATTTATCCACATTTAATAATGGTAAAAATTATAGACATACACAGTAACAATGGAAGAGCTAACCTTGTAAAAGCTCTAAAGATCTGAATATTTTTACTGATTGTAGGTCTCACAATTTGGGCATTTCTGACATGAATTATGTCTGTTTTTAGTGCAGGAAACCTTAAACCCTCAAAACACATTTGTGCCCATTTTGACCCAGAAGAGATGCGCATAAATGTCTACAAAAATGCAGTTTTTAGCAAGCGATCAAAACTTCGCAAATGCTTTAAGACCTTGAAAACACAATTTTGTTTTGTTCCCCAGATTTTTTCCAATATTTTTTAAAGACATAAAAGCATTAAAAAAAAATTGTGTTAAGCCATTTTGGACCCAGGTATGTATGAATTACTATTAGGTGCCAAAAAATACCTAATAATCCAAAAATACAATTTAGTATGAAGTTATATTCACACATTTTTTTTTTTCAAATATGTACGCCTACTGGCGAACCATTGCAGTATGAAAAACTGATCGCTTTTTCATCTGAAAGTGAAACGTTTATGCAAGTAAAATGAATTTATTTTGTTTGAAAACTTTTCAGATGCTGTTTTGTTAGAAATATATATATAGGTTTCATAAATTTGGACTCTTTTTGAGCAATCGTGAGTTATAAATTAATTCCATTATTTCAATAGTTCTCAGATTATATGTTCCTATAAATTTCATATAATGCTTTCAAATAAAAGTTCTCATCAATAAAAAAAAAAAAAAAATATTGAGTGAAACGTTTATGCAAGTAAAATGAATTTATTTTGTTTGAAAACTTTTCAGATGCTGTTTTGTTAGAAATATATATATAGGTTTCATAAATTTGGACTCTTTTTGAGCAATCGTGAGTTATAAATTAATTCCATTATTTCAATAGTTCGCAGATTATATGTTCCTATAAATTTCATATAATGCTTTCAAATAAAAGTTCTCATCAATAAAAATAAAAAAAAATATTGATCAAAAACAATATGGTTTTAGTTTTGAATATGTAAAATATTAAGTTATGACTGTTTTATAAAAGTATTATTCTTCGGGTCCAAACAGACCCGGAATATGAAATGACAGTTTCAACATTATGGACGGAGCATTATGGAAGTATTAGTATAAGGCATTACGGAACATTATGACAGTTACATAACAATATAAGAGGACTTTAGGGGGAAAACTACAAGTGTGGAATATATAACCCATCTTGTACTATTTCTTTCAAATAATGAGTTATACAGTGATTTAAAGGTTCCCTGAAATGCTTAGAAACACACAGCGTGCTGATGTCATTTTAACTGAAACAGGAAGACAGGGCGGGACATATCAAGCAGCCCCGCCCCTTTTTAAAATAGCCAATAGCGTTCGTTTATATAACAGCTTGGCTAGAGCCGTTCAGAGCCGTTGAGCTCCGTAAAGCCGCATTTGACAGGGTATGCCAGCCACAATCTCATCCATATTGCTATAAAATATAACATTCTGTGTAGAATTCAAATAGCTCAGATACATTTTGTGGTCTGTGCCGACTCGCGCATGTGATCCGCTCCGTGCTATCGTGTCTCTGGACCGGAGCAGAGTGTGTGTGCGGTGCGGTGGTTAGCATGACACAGCGCGAAACCAGACTTCTTTTTTTCCTCAATGGAAAGCATATTTACACTGTTTGAATCGTTCCCTGTCCCCTATATAGTGCACTACGTGCCATTCACTGTACAGAAAATACTAATTCTGTGGACAAGTGACCGATTTCAGCTGCGGCTTCAGCGTCTATTTTATAGTGTAGGGGCCGGGCGCTTCGGATTCTAGAGAGCATTTGATTGGACAGAAAGTTTGATGAGGAGCTGAAGTATGATGTGACGTCAAAAAAAATCGTTGAGCCGTTTTGGTGGAAGTGACGAACTGCAAGCTTTGAATGCTTATATCTTCTAAATGCGAATTTTGTCACTGTTTTGGAGCACACTGCCTTATAGATAACCTTAAGACTAACATATTGATACTAACACCCAAAACACTTTAATTTTGATTTCATGGGGACGTTAAAGTTACATTCACTTCTGCTGAGGGAGGCATGTCGAGATCCCCAGACGTTCCTCCAACTCTAACCTCTCTGATGGCTAAATTAACCCGACAGCCTGGCCAGTAACACAATCGGTGTCGCCTCCTGTCTGTTCCGACTCAATGTCCCAATTAGCACGCCCCCGCCAGGGCATTATATCCTCTTCTTCACTTCACCCGCCTAAACCCTGAATTACTGAGCAGCAGGGCCACTGCCTCCCTCTGGGACCCCCATCCGTGCACGGGGAAAAGACAGCACCGGGAATCTTTGCTCATTTTTCATCTGCATTGATTTTTTTGGGAGGAGAAAGTGGTGCAGAGGTAAACAGGGAGGTCATTGATTCAAAGTCACACAAAGATGCTGAGGGAAGGAGAGAGGGAGGAAAATGCACCTAGACTAAGAAGGTACATAAAAATGGATGTGTACAGAAAAGTAAAACAAAACACTTTCCCCGGCTTTTGATTTTCTGTTTGTTTCTGTTATGATTTTCTGGTTGTGGCATTTATCTGAACCAAGCCCAGGGGAATGAGACAGATGGAAAATCATGATGCAGTCTTGATATAATTTACAGAAAGGAGGAGGTGGTGCATCTCTATCAGTTTAGAAACCCCTCGCTGAGGAAATGTCGCATCAAAACACCTGCAGAATTGATGACTCAATAACAAAAGCTCATTTTAAGAGAATGAACCCTGGCACAATTGACTTTTACAATATTAAGCGATCTGCATTCAGTAGTCGTGGTTGATGTGCATGTTTGTAGGCGACTGACATTTCAAGAGACAAGTTATGACGGAATGATCATATTTACACAAGCTCAAAGTTTGAAAACAAGTTTCACTGTCCTTATTTTACATTTGTTGACACTAGTGGCATAGAAATTGGAATGTTTTCATTGTAAATATTGATTACAGAATTGTGATTATACAAAACCAAGTTTGGGATCAGAAAGATTGATTGATTGATTGATTGTTAAATACTTTTATTAATCAAGGATGCATTGAATTGATCAAAAGAGACCATAAAAACATTGTTACATTGTTGCAAAAATGTAGATTTCAAATAAATGAAACTTGCTATTCATCAAAGAATCCTGAAAAAAAAATATTGAAAATTGATAATAATAATAAGAAAAGCTTCTTGGGTAGTAAATCAGCATATTAGAATGATTTTTGAAGGATGATGTGACACTGAAGACTGGAGTAATGATGCTGAAAATTAAGCTTTGCATTACAGGAATAAAATATATTTTGAAATATATTCTATAAGAAAATAGCTATTTTAAATTTGTAATATTATTTCACAATATTACTTCTTTTTTATTCATATTTTATATATATTTATATTTTATTTTTTAAACCATATTTTTGATTAAATAAATGCAGCCTTGTTAAGGATATGATGCTTCTTTCGAAAAACATTCAAAAATCTTACGGACACCCATTTACATTACATTATATTACATTTCCCAACATCAGCTGTGGCTCCACAGGATAAAACATGAAGATAAGCATTAACACACTCAGTGTGCGTCATTTGCTTTTCATTTTGTTGCATTAGTCATAAAACATCTAGCGTTTTTGCTGAAGTGAAAAAGAAATGCGCACATCAACTTTTTCACTTGCAAGCACATTGTAATTATGACTTCTAGGCTTGTGAGCAGAACTTCCCAGAAGGATGTGAAGGCAGCATTAAAACTGTTTTAACTAATTTGGAACATTATGATTTTGGAACAGCCATCATATGTTTTTTTTTTTGTAAATGCTGTCTAGATAGGCAACTCACTAGGTTTTGTAACAGATCTCAAGTGTTTATGTACTGCAATAAGTTTTCATTCTCTGGTTAAAAAGGAAAAAATAAGAAACCTGAGGCTAGAATTTTAAATCAGAGCCACAAGGGGCAATATCAATCTCCTATCGCATCAAACTGCAGTGAAACGCCACAAGCGTTTGACCTCTTCTTTAGCTTTAGAAAGACTCGAAGTGCATTTTCATGTTTAGAATCGAAAAAAAAAAAAAAAACATATTTGGAGCACAGTAATGTCACTTCCTGTAAGCATTAAAGCTATAACAAAGGACTTCGCTTAGCTTTGTTTTCTTGGATGTTGCTGTATGCATAATTTCCATCGGTTTCATCTGAGATGGAGGTAAAATGACATACAATGTTTCTGAGGTAAAACAGACAGAGCTAAGGCTTCTCAAGCGTCTTTAATTTGTCAGAAATGTCACGTTCAACATAGCCAGAGGTTTCGCAACATTTCAAAACACGACTATCAACGATTCCCGGTAAGGCCCTCCAGAGCCGAGGGGTCGACTTAGCTTAGCTTTGTTTTCTTGGATGTTATTGTATGCATACTTTCCATCTATTTCATCTGATATGAAGAGGCAAATAGTGTGCGTGATGTAAAATGTTTTTGAGATAAAACAGACACAGCTAAGGCTTCTCAACGCTCATCACAGAGCGACTTTAATTTGTCAGAAATGTCACGTTCAACATAGCCATGGGTTTCGCAACATTTCAAAGCACGACTATCATTGATTCCCGGTAAGGCCCTCTAGAGCTGAGGGGTCTGCAGCATCACATAGAGCACCTCAAAGGTAGATTGAACCCCATAGCACTTGAGGGGATATGGTTGCGTAACTGCGAACAGCCTTATCACCCCACCACCACCACCCAAGACTGTTATCCAATGTGATGCCAAGCTAAAAGGCTCAGACGAATATGCAAAGAGATTTGCACATGCCCATTACAGGCCGTCTGCTGATCTCTGCGCACGCTTTCAAAGTGAATGCATAATTTTTGTTAGCGGAAAATGAGAGAAATCTGACTTCCTAAAACAGCGTGACACATTTGGCCTTGAACTAAAAAAGCCTAATGCTTTTACCAGCACAGCAATTTGACCTGGAATGTGAGTTGAACTCATTCGAAAAAGCTGGGAGAAGTAAAAAAATGATCTTGGCATTTTAACATCCATTTAGCACCAACATGATGTGCGGTGAAAAACTGCAGCGAGCCATCTGTCCTGATTAGCTGAACAGCTCTCATTTGATAAAGGTCAAGTGTCAAATGTTCTGCCCAGTGCCTCTTGGATTTTAAAAGTAATGGGACGTGCAAGTCCAAATCTTCAACTTTTTTCCTTTTTGATTTCGTAAAACATTATGTCGACGAAGTGGTGAGATTATTGCTGCAATCACGTTGTGTAAGTAGGTTCAGATGTTTGTTCATGACTTTGTCAAACACATTAAAGTTTGAAACTCTGACTGCTAAGAAATTCTCTCAATTTCCCCACTTCTATGTTGTGACATCATGTAAAACCACCAAAAACTGCAGTGGATTTACTGTAACTGTAATAGCTATTGACACATTGCATTGCACATTGCAGCTTATTCTGGCCAAAAACTGCCCACTTAGACAGGAAGAGAGTTTGTGTGTAAGCTTTGTGTTTAGAACTTTTGATTGTCTAGATGAACTAGGCACTTACTGTATTATTTCACATATACAAATCAAAACATAAATCACATTATACTACCATTTAAACATCTTGGGTCCATATGATTTAATGTTTTTGAAAAAAAGTCTCTTATGTTCATCAATGCTGCATTTATTTGATCAAAATACAGAAAAAAACAGTAATATTGTCAAATATTATTACAAAATTAAAAAGAAAATATTTCTATTTTAATATATTTTAAAATGTAATTTTGTAACGTAAATTATTCATTCTAATTTGCTGATTTCCTGCTCAAGAATTTATTTATTTATTTATTTAAATTATCAATGTTTTTTTTCCTCAGGATTTTTGATAAATATAAAACTCAAAATTAACATTTGTGATTTTGAGTGTTTATTTGAGTTTTTTGTAAACAATTTTAAGTCTTCTTTACTGTCACTTTTGATTTAAATTGTAATTACGGTAATTCAATGCATTCTTGCAGAATAAAAAAATTTTTTTTTTGAAAAACAAAAATCTTACTGACCCCAGACTTTTGAATGATAGCGTATGTAATTCTGCCTGTGAAATATCTAGTTTATTTGTTACTAATTCCCTCAATTTTTTTTCAACTGGCAAACTAATTTAATGATTAGATTTTCCTCACAAGCACTCAGAATTTTAACACAGGTTAAGACGGTATTTTACCTCCGTGAAGTTGGCACCCCATAAAAAGAAATAATCATCAAAACCCGTTCATTTGTGCTCGATCAGTGCTGATTTGTGCCGTTAAAAGAAACAATGTAACCATGACCTCTTCTTAAATATAACGGGAACTTTACTCTCCACCCCGTTTAGCGAGGCCGCAGAGTTTTAAAAAATAGTGTTTGTGTTGCCTTAAAATTGTAAGTTTAGTCAGCTCCAAGTTTTCACTAACTTCCTTTTTCTACAGTCCATTATGTTCTTTTTGTTTTCTTATGCAGTGCGATAAATAATCGTTTGTAAGGGGGACAGAAAAACTTTAACATAATATTATAATATAATAATATTAGCTGTTAAATGCAGTAATACCATGCAATTACAGTTACATATAGCCTATAGATAATGGATTATTAAGTGCTTCTGTTTTCCCCCTTTTAAATAGGCCTATTTAACCAGGATTTCTTTTCACGGCACAAATCGAGCACTCATAGTTTTGATGATTATTTCTTTTTATGGGGTGCCAACTTCACGGAGGTCACGATTTTGGTCCCGGCAGAATTGTAAAAACATCCCTGACCCCTTAAAAGCTATGCTGCAAAGGCAATCTGATTGAAGCTTACGATTTTCACAAGTGCTTTCCAGTTTTGTATGCATTATGCATCAGACAGTCAGACGAACAGCTAGGTAACAACCTCTACACATATTTCAGTTTGATATGCCATTTTATTATTACCAGTGTTAGCAGGTGCTCTCTTTGTTCTTCTGTATTTCACAGAAGGTGAATTCATGTAGTGATTAAGTATTTTGCTGTCATAACCAACAAAGCCGCTCTTGGATCTGTAAAAGTTGCCATAGAAACAAATCATTTCTAAGTCCCGCGATCTGGATCTGAGTTGTCATCTTGTAATTACGGTAATTCTGACACTATGTGAACGCGGCATATATTTACTGTCATTATTAAGTCTCTTAATGAAGAACAGTTAAACATTTAGAGAACATTTTCACTAAATCATTTTCTTGTCCACTGATCAAATGATCATTTTGACCTGATCCAATGTGTAGTTCAAAATAAAACCAGAAAATGGTTCTGAAAGAGTAATGAAAAGTTTTGAATACTTACAACCATACCGTTTAGCGACACCCAGCAATCAGGAGGGAAGTCTTGCAGGAGAGGCACCAGAAACTGCAGGCATCCGTCCCAGTGACACAGCAACAACATCATGCCAATCAGATTAAAGATTCTTACCACTGCACTCGCCAGGTCATACGTCATATGAAAAATCTGAAGGAGGAACACAAGGAGAAAAAGATCAGGATGGCGTTTTGTTGAATAACAAAAATCATTATCTTGCATATTAAAGTTCACCCAAAAATGAAAATTCTGTCATTAATTACTCACCCTCATGTTGTTCCAAACCCGTAAAACCTTCGTTCATCTTTGGAACATGGAAAAAAATGTTTTTGACGAAATCCAAGAGCTTTCTGACCCTGCATAGACAGCAACGCAACTGACATGTTCAAGGCCCAGAAAGGTAGTAAGGACATCGTTAAAATAGTCCATGTTCAACATGCGTCATGGTACTTTTGTGAACGCGTGTCGACTGACACGGAAGAGAAGTCATTATTTTTGTTTTCTTTGCTTATAAAAAGTATTCTCGTAGCTTCATAAAATTATGGTTGAACCACTGATGTCACATGAACTATTTTAACAATGTCCTTACTACCTTTCTGGGCCTTGAACGTGGTAGAAAGCTCTGGGATTTCATCAAAAATATCTTCATTTGTGTTCCGAAGATGAATGGTCTTACAGGTTTGGAATGATATGAAGGAGAGTAATTAAAGGGTTAGTTCACCCAAAAATGAAAATTAGCCCATAAATTACTCACTCTCAAGTCATCCTAGGTGTATATGACTTTCTTCTTTCAGACGAATCCAGTCGGGAGTTATATTAAAAATTGTCTTTGATCTTGGAGCTGTGTGAGACACTTTTTTTTATGGATGGGCGCTTTTTATTTAACTTCTTTTGGACTGATGCATGCAACACACGCTGAGTGCCATGAAACAGCTTGATCAAAGACAATTTTTAATATAACTCCGACTGGATTCGTCTGAAAGAAGAAAGTCATATACACCTAGGATGCCTTTTTATGGACTAATTTTCATTTTTGGGTGAACTAACCCTTTAATTACAGAATTTTCATTTTTGGGTGAACTATCCCTTTAAGAAAACAGTATGTCATGTGACACTAAAGAGCGGAGTAATGGCTGCTGAAAATTCAGCTTTGCCATCACGTAATTAAATTACATTTCAAAATATATTTAAATTTTAATAATATCTCACAATATTACTATTTTTAACTGCATTTCTGATCAAATAAATGCAGCCTTGGTGAGCATAAGAGACTTATTTCTAAAATATAAAAAATCTTACCAACTATAAACTAAATGATATTGCACTGCATATACAGTATGTATTTGTTTTGTTATTGTATTTCCCATCCCACATGCCCAGGTGATTTATTCAACAGGAAAGTCATTTCAGAGTTCAGAGAAAGTAATTAAATTTAGATTTTTTTATGTATGTATAACATGCACTGATGAATCATGCACAATAAAATCAGTGACATTTATTAAAAAAGTAAATTGGCTACATTTTGATTTCATTTTGTCTATAACAACTCAACTTAATTGTAAGACTGAAAAGCTACTAGATACGCCTTGTAGTCTGTTTCCTGCTCTAATCTCCCTTGTTGATGAGAATCACGAATGTAGACAGAGCTGAGAATGTCATGCCTTTTCACCTCTTCGTAGATTTATATTGCTAATAATGCAGTGAGAAGAAAGCGAACATCACGGGAGCGCTGCGTCTTGCTGAATGACGAGTCACTGCCCTGGAGGATTCAAAACAATTATGCTCGACCCCAAAGACAACAGTCAACACGAGAAGAGATGTGTTATCCATCTCATCTCCGCCTACTAAAAGGTCTGATACTTAATAGCTCTGCATCAATAAAACTGCAATGAAAAGGGCTGTTCTACAATTCGCAGCAGTTCTCAATTGGTTTTGCTTGAGGGTCCAGAATTCACATTAGACATTGAGAGGAAACTCACCATGATGCCACATCATATAAAAGTCACTAAAATGTCTTTAAAAACAATCTTGAGATGCTTTTTCCTGCTGAGAAGGCAGATCTTTTAAACTAGACCAAACCAAAACCAGCTTAGGCCTGTTTAACCATCAACTGCAATGGATCAACAATAAGCAAAATAATTAACTTGACATAGGCTACATGGGAAACTTGACAATACATAAGATTCAAAGTGTGATTTACCAGATTGGAACAAACATTGGGCCAAATATTAAAAATGTACCATATTACCAAGTGACAGATGATTCTGCACCAAAATACACTCTAAAAAATAAAGGTCTTTGGTTTCGGTGGTTCCAAAAAGAACCTTCAACATCCATGGAATCCTTTCATTTGTGCAAAAGGTCCTTCATAGTGTAAAAAGGTTCTTTTAAGAACTGCTCACTGAAAGGTTGTTAGGGGAACCCAAAAATGGTTGTTCTATGGAATCCACTCTTGAAAATAAAGGTTCTTTATTAGCATTGATGGTTCCACGAAGAACTATAAACATACATGTAAACTTACATTACCCAAAAGGTTCTCAATAGTGGAAAAGGGTTCTTTAGTTTATTCAAATGTTCTTTACACTAAGAAAATAATGGTTCTTTTAAAAACTTTTCACTAAAAGTTTCTTTTGAAACCTTTATTTTTAAGTGTGTACCTTTGACATAAAAAAAGAGATTCTTCTCCCTTTTAAAAGCAAACTTATTGTGCTGTCACAATTTTATGGTAAGTTGCTTTTCATAATTTGCATTTAGCATTGTCAGAGCAGACCTGCTACTTGTTTTGGTCACGACCCACCACACTGTTTTAGAGGTTTCATTGAGAATGCCGCCCACAGGCTCTTACGTGTAACATTAGCTGCTCTTACACACAATTGCAAGAGTCCTTGTCTGTCTTAGTGAACGCCTGGGATATTTGCATGCTTTTCAGCCAAGGTAGATTTGGTTTATGTTTCACAAGAGCGATACAGCCAAGAGCCAAGAGAACGAGAGGGAGAGGAGAGAAGGAGATACAAAACAGGGGACATGGCCTGAAATGATATGAGATTACATATAAACACGGCAGATAATTAGTCATATGCAAACTACATTGTGCGCTGGCACAACAGAGACTCGGAGGGGTGAAAGGCTTTGAATTCCTAAAAAATCAGACTTGGCAAGACGGAAGCGGGTGGCAATTTTAAATGCAGTGAAATACTGCAGAGGAATGGATAGGGGGTTAGAGGAGGAGTGTGTGTGTGCGTGTGAGTGTGCGTGTGTGTGTGTGTGTGTGTGTGTGTGCGCGGAAGAGATACACATTTATTCTTGTTTTGTTTTGCTGTTTATTCGGTGTAGTCAACTGAAAAAGAGACTGTGGTTGTTATATAATTCACAGTGTCTCTTTTTACATTTAGACTAACCTTAGACTAAAAATAGAATATTTACAACAATATAATTGCATTTTACTCCCGTAATGTGACACACACTGCTTGGTGAAACAGGATTTTCAAGGTGTAAAAATGTATGGCAGGACTTGATTTTATCCATTGGGAATTGAATGAATTGTAAAAAGTGGTTGGAAAATAAGAGGAATTTGTCTTTGGTAAAGATAAAAAATTTTTCCTATTTGGAATAACATGCACTGATGAACACAAAAGACCAGAGATGTATATTAAACAAGTAGTAAGTAATGATTTTGATCAACCCAGGCTCATTAGAAAAACGTGCATGTGGCGACATTTTTTGCAAAATTATGTGAAATTTGAATATGAATCTGGCAACGCTGTATTTCTTTGGTTGTTATACGTACGTATCGCAGCAGTTCAGAAATTAAAGGGTGTGTTTGGGTTGAACTGTTCTGGAACAGTGTTGTAAATACAACTTAACCACTGATTTCTAGTCGTGTCCGCTTTTGGAAGGCCAAACAAAGTATTTTCGCTTTTGCAATGAAACACACAACGCCTTCACAACAAGGCGGCGGCGGTGGCAGCAACAATAATGTTACGCCTTCTTTCTTTGCGTGAACATTTGGGCGGCGTTATGCAAATCTTCCCACACAGTGACGTAGACATGT
>NW_015537939.1:2933341-2960829 GCF_001515605.1 Sinocyclocheilus anshuiensis | reverse complement strand
CTCTTTGGGTTTGAGACTTTAGTCTTTGCAACTTTAGGGATCTTATCTATTCACAAACAGCTTGTAACACTCCAAAGAGAAAGGAAAACTTGAAATCACATCACATGACCCCTTTAAATGTTTATGCTCTATTCTATTTGAAAATAACATACCAACTACCCTAAACCTAACTTACAGTGTTAATAAAAGCAAACATGAGATCAAAAAATGTATTTGCTTAAGCAACCATGTCATTTTAGCTTGTTTCTAGAAGTCTTTATCAGAACTTGTTTTACGGACCTGAGTGCTTTGCATTGCATGTGTAATGATCAGCTATACCAGGTGAGCTACAGAGCATTTTTACTACACCAGAAAAGCTATACATAAAGAGCTGGTTATGTGATGCAAACATCAAAATATATTCGTTTGCAAATCATGCACTATGGTAAAAGTGTTTTGAGATAAACATAACATAGAATTGTGCAAGGAACTGCATGAAAATAAGTCTTTATTAATCGATAATCTACCCCCAAATCATAATTTGTTTGAAAAGTTGTTGGTGTTTTACGGCCACTAGTTTTAATTTTAGCTGGAAAGTACAGTAAATTGTATGTATAGGTACATTTTTGCAAAAATGTAGTTAGAGAGCCATGTTGATTTCCCTTTCATATTGACTTTTTACATCATTGCTATGACATATTTTGACATTACTATTATGGATGAAACTCCAAACACTTTTAACATCAACTCCTACAGCTTGATAATTTGAATTGGTCAGTTTCATCCAACATGAATAAAGAGACAGATCCCGTTGGTTAATCAGACAAGTTCATGTTATAGCACAGCGTGCTCGTCCATCGTTAGCGAACGGCACGGGATAAAAGGTTTCAACGGCACTGGCTCTGAACAAAGCCGATGTTCTCTCCTGAACGCCTCCATGGGCCCCCTCGCTAATTCAGCCATCCCTCATTTGCATGAAAAGCCCATTAACTCCACACATCACTCAGTTTATTTTCTATCCGGGACAGTTATTTCATTATACAGCCCTGGCCGGAGAAACTGAATACTTTACCCCTCCCCCCCAAAAAAAGATCTCTACTAATGTTTTTCCCAGCTCCAGTGGTCACTGGTTTTGCATGATAAACCCTGAATTGCGGTGGATATTTCCCCTGCCAAATTAAGGCAGGATTTGAAGCTGAAGGTAATTGTTATCTATTTTTAAGTCGATGGGATTGCTCTAGCACTCCACATATGGCTGGAATTACTAAGGTGTGTTTGTTTGGTGGTGTTTTAATGGCCACTTATGGTATGGGCCTGAACGCTGCAGTGATGGGTTAAGTTCATTTTATGCTCCAAAAAACCCACAGTGAGATGTGGTGACCTTTTGTAGTCTCACACTATTTTTGAGTTACTGCAAAGAAGCCGAGGCGTCATTGTGAGTTAACAGAACAGACTGCCGAAACTGTCTCTGCAAATTTCTCTCAGAGTTTGACGCTTGTAATGTGATACAAAAGTATTACTTTATGAAATACAGAGGCTGTTGAATTTCTTTCATCACAGATGCATTTTGCTATGAAGAGAACAGATGTTTTAAATCTATGTATAAAAAATGGCCGGATTTAGTTTCTTAAATGTCCCTTATTTGTAAATAGTTTAACTTTCTCCATCTCCATTTCTTATCTAGTAAGCAAGGTCATGTGGATGGGAAAAATTGTGCTCTACATCATTTCTTGGCTGCATCCAAAAACTAAAAAATGCTGCCTTCGGAGGACGCATTCCAAGGTACAGTAGGAAGGCATCAAGGTGCGTCCGAATCCAAAGTTAGATTCACTTCCTGTCTCATGACATACCTTCATCTGATTGATTTTTGAAGGCAGCATAGATATAGTATCCTTCGCTGCCTTTGATATCCCACAATTCTATGCGTTCTGTTCCATGATGATTGAGCTTAAAAAATAAATATGGCGTCTGAAAGTTGCGTTTGGTGGTCAGTTTGTGTGTAAATGTATATTTCTGACTACATTTTTGCACTTTTGATGTTATTTCTAGCGAGAAATTAGTATTATGGTAATTAAATATTCATTTAGTTATCACCAAAACTCGTTCTATTTTGTTGTAGATCATTTAACTGTTACACTGCCGCAGAAGCCTGTCCGAAATTAGTTTCATGAGGTGCTTTCATGTAAAAACGCTGCCTACAAAGTCATTAGGCAGCTGATTAGGCAGCAAGTCAGCTGCCTATGTTTTTGGCTGCAGCCCTTGTTGTTTTACTCAATGTGTTGTGAATGTAGCTCCAAAGTGAAGTGTGTAGTATTTTTTCCCCATCCCATTTGTGGGTTGATTACTCTAAAAGTGTAAATGTTCTAGCTTTGTGTTGCTTTCAAAACGTTGCTTTGTTTAAGCAGTTCTGTCCAGCTCAGCATAGCAACAGTGTCTCAGCCAATGGAATGAGTTTGGGGTGTGGCTATCTCTTTATTTACCAATGGCAGGTGGAATTTTTTTGTTAACCGGTTTAAAAACCTTATTTTTATGATTCAATTTTGACACCGAAATAACACACTTCAACTTTAAGTTTTTGTGAAAAAATGACACAGAATATGGCTTCTGAACAAATCCTGCGGCACCTTCTGATTTAAAGCTGTAACAGTCACTGAGTTGTGAGGTCAAGAATATTGTCAAAACGCATTAACCTTCAAATTGGCCTGAGGAAATGGCTGTATCTTACATACACATGACTAGCATTTTATCTATATTGGTTTTCCTAGGCTTGCAAATACACCTCATGGGACTGACACACAATATCAGAAAGTGCTGACATGACCCTCAATGCCAATGAATCAATCCAATCTGAAGTCAATATCCACAAACAGACCCAGACACAAGGTTTCTTTGGCTAGGATTATGGCTAACTAAACATGCCTTACACTAGTATGCAAAACAGACACTAATGTTTAGCCAATGCATTGCAAGTGTCTTGTTAAACAACTCTTGCATTACTCTAGCGGTAAAAAGACTCAATACTCAAGGGTTGGGATAGAGTTGCAAGATAGAGAAGCAAAAGTGTTGTTATTCAGGTAGCTAGTTATAAACATGTTGACAATGTACCGTAGCTAACTTTAACTTTCTCTGCAAGATTATCAAACTATTGCTCCGTCATGTCATTATCTTACCTGACATAGAAAATTGGCTGTACAAGTAAGTTGTTTATGCTAATGTCTGTAGCAGTGGCAATGCAATCCATACTTGTTTGCTTAAGAATTTTCTGACACATTTTGGAAAGCAAATTCCAGCTTGGGAGATAGAAGTGTCTGCGTTCACATACTTGTGTTCTTCATGACTTAGTTAAAATTGTGTATTTCTCATGACTTAACAGCTAAAATTTTGTATTTCTAGGCAAAAAGTCCAAGTTCCAGTGGCAATGTCTGTAGCAGTGGCAATGCAATCCATACTTGTTTGCTTAAGAATTTTCTGACACATTTTGGAAAGCAAATTCCAGCTTGGGAGATAGAAGTGTCTGCGTTCACATACTTGTGTTCTTCATGACTTAACAGTTAAAATTGTGTATTTCTCATGACTTAACAGCTAAAATTTTGTATTTCTAGGCAAAAAGTCCAAGTTCCAGTGGTTGAAGGTGATTCACCATTGGAGAGTTACTGAGATCCCAAACCCCATTCTACCCTTGAACAAAGCAATTAACCCAAGGTTGCTGCAATGGGACCATTTCCGCAATTGTTTTCCTGTAAGTCACATTGGATAAAAGAGTTAGCTAAATTGTATTAGCAATTTCACCATACAGAATAATCAAGTAATAGCTTGAGGACATTATTCTGGAGTTTACATACAAATAATTACATGTTTTCCTTCAGGTCTTTGAACTCTAACATACAACGGCAATGTGTTGAGGTGAAGCACTATGGGAATGCCAAACAACAACACTCAATTGATGCTCAAGGTTACTGGTGGAAGGGCACACAGCACTTAAAAGATCAGACCACCAGCATCAGATAACCCCTACCAGGCACTGCCACGGACACGGATCGAACAGATGAGCCAGCCCAAGGCATTCTACATTATTGTCCACTAGGGTAAAATCATACGTCTACAAGGTATTAGTTTTGTCTCCTCGGCACGCTGCATGATTTGAGGTATTCATTTGAGGATGTTCAAATCCCTAAACCTAAGTATGAGCAACAGTAATAGTGATTCTTGCCTTACAAAAAGTAAAAGAAAGAATACAGACTTATCATGAGTTGTTTAGACCAGGGGTTGAAACCCCAGTTTGAAAATGCCTTATTTAGTTTCCTTATTCTTGTTTTTCTAGCTATTTCTTAGCATTTACTCATATAACTGTAAATGTAAAATGTGATCAATGTTTCTTTCAAAAAAAAAAAAAAAGAAGCTTGGTGAGAAACTGCAGAGCAGCAGATGAACAAGCTAAACTGAGTAGGAGTAATAGACATAAAAAAGGAAAATAGTTTACAATGCTAATAAGTAGGCAATAGAAACATGGGTCAAGCGGAGAGTTCGGTGAATGCCAGAGCAAGCCTCATGCACTCTACTCTCACTTACTATCAGTTATTTTCCAACTCGGTCTCCTTCTCAAACTAGTTTGTTTATCTTTCTGTTCTCCTCTCAGTAATGTTTGGAGGCAGATTCCTCTAGTTGGTGATTTGATTGTGTATCAGTTGCATCCCTCCGCGATGGTGTTGTCTCTCCTGGATGTATAAACCCCAGTGGGTTTGTAAGTTGTGTTCCATTGTGCCCCAGTGCCTCATGGGAAGTATGATCAGACTTATGAGAGCAGTGCATCCCAAGGCCAAGGTCTCTCAGAGGAATACAAACTGATGCCTGTATATACACATATACATTATTTATCTTTTATTTTCTTCCTTTTTTGTTTGCTTACTTATGTACAGTAACCATCATTAGTACAAAAAAAAGTGTCAATTTTTCCATAGGGAACTAAGGACAGATGCACTCATACTTAAAGAAATTATCCAAAATATGGTAAAACACTGTTGCTGTCACTTATAATAGTAGCTAACACAACATAGTTTTGAGAGGCTCATGCTGTGGATTAAACTAGAACAGCAGCAGGAACATCTACATTTGCTCCATGGTAAATTAATGTTAATAATGTAATGTCATTTAATTTACAGTACATAGTGAATGTGTTGTAGAAGCATTAGGAACATTTGTGTTCACTTATACTGATGATTTCATTTGTAATTGCTTTCAGATTATGCTTTTTTTCTGATTCAGTAACTGTGATAAGTGTTTTCCTGGGTTTTGAACTGCCGTTTGTGCAGTGTTTAATCATGTTACTGTGTAATTTAACAGTTTGTATAAAGGAAAAGCATATAAAATGGCTTTGCAAGGTCACAGTTTATTCAAGTCAAGATAATAAAAAAATCCAATCAGTTTATGAATGCATTTTCACCCTAGGAATCATTGGAAAATGTGCTTCAACCTAAATTTCAGCTATCTCCAAAAATGATCCTATACATACAATTCACTGAAGTTTCTAGCTGAAATTAACACTAGCGGGAGTAAAAGCTCAACAACTTATATTCCTTTTCATGCAAATTATGATTATGGGGATGATTATCAATCAATAAAGACTTATCTTCATGTGGTTCCTTACAATACTATGTTATGATCTCAAAGCAATTTTACCACAGTGCATAATTTGTAAACATTTGCATGACATGTTGCACAACCCATAACCAGCTCTATATGCATTTTTATCTCACATTTGCTTTTGTTAACATTATCGGTTAAAGGGTTAGTTCACCCAAAAATACAAAATTAGGCTGCGTTTTACTCACCCCCGAGGCATCCTAGGTGTATATGACTTTCTTCTTTCAGACGTTTTTTTTTATGGATGGGCGATTTTTATTTAACTTCTTTTGGACTGAAGCAATGCAACACCCGCTGACTGCAATGATAGAGCTTGAAATATCAAAGACAATTTTTAATATACCTCCGACTGGATTCGTCTGAAAGAAGAAAGTCATATACACCTAGGATGCCTCGGGGGTGAGTAAAACACAGCCTAATTTTCATTTTTGGGTGAACTAATCCTTTAAGTTTAGTGTAGGTTCTACAGTATGTTACTTTCAAATGTAATATGGCATTAACTTTTTCACACTACAAACCAGACATTCAATTTCCAAACCGCCACGATATGTACAATGACCAAAGTAATACAACATGGTAAGATTGTTCATTTGTTTGGGATAAAACTGTACGTGATAACTGAACTACGAACGTGTCGCAAAATGTGCAAGAAGCACCATAATATCCCATTTCCCCAAAGAGCCTGGGTTGCACATTTTACTGAAAATCTCGCTGACCGCAGCAATCTCTCATTCATTCCTATGCAAACCTAATGAACTGCAATTCTGCAGGAAACGCTGCTCAAACTTCATACTTTCTCTTGTTTTCCTCTCTATTCGTCTTCTCGACCTCCTTCTGTATCCGGTGTACAGTGCGCCAGGCTAAAATTAGCCCACGGCTGTGAGGCCTGATGTTTCACAGCACCCTGACCCATCACCATTCCAGCACTATCTCACATGCACGCATGCTTAGTACACTCACCCACCGCTAAAACACACATATCATCACAGACTGTACGTGTAGTAACATATATAAAGAATCACACTCACACAGATGCAAATCTTGAGTACAAAATTAACACTTTCTAAACATCAAATGCAAGTAACAATGGACAGTAATGACAAGTTAACTAGTCATTTTAATGTTTTGTAATAGGTGCAGTTTTACTGTGATAGAGAAACCTTGTCTATGAGGCAGTGATCATTTTCATTTAAGATGAAAGATGCACATGGAAATGTCAACTTTGTCTTGTGACATAATATGGTGCAAGCATGCATTGCATTATTAGCATTGCCACAAGGGGCATTATAGTGAGAATATGTTCAGATACTGTCATGGCAGAGCAAAATTTGAAGAATATCTTGCTGAGAAAACTAGTTAAAGCTAGACATTTCATATCCAGAGTACAAAATTAATCAACTTTAAAGACAATTAACTGCACTGCGGCAAGGTCAGTGATCATTTTCAACTTTGCGTTAAAATGTGTCATAATATATTGCAAGTATGCATTGCATTATTAGCATTGCCACAAGGGATGCTATAATGGCAATTAGTATAAACATTCTTCTAAGGTCAGCTACTGTCATGGTGGAGCAAAATCTTGCTGAGATAACTAGTTAAAGTTAGATAATGTTGACTTGTTTATAGTTACAGTAGCTACCTGAATAGCATTAAGCTTAATGGCACAGACATATGAATCTAACTCTATCACCGTTTGAAAATTGAGGCTGAGTATGTATAGGCTACTACAAGAACATGCACTTGCAGTACATCAGCCAAACATTTACATACTTGTGTGTAAAGTATGCACTCTATAGTCACAAACCTATGTTGCACATAGTTAGACAAGCACAGTGCTAAGCTCATACACTGACACAAAATTCAAATAGACTCACTTTCTCTCAACAAACACACATACACAGATTGAAGCTAACAACATCTAAGGGTTTAATAGCTCCTTTAGGACCCAGAAAAGACATGAAAAGGGGGAAAAAGAAACAGGAAGATACACGTTAGCCTATTAGCATTGCTAATGTTTCACAGTTCTGGATGGATGAGAGACCATGACAGCCGCCTGGGTGCTATTCATCAACTAAACATTAGTGAAAAAAGAAACAGTGGTGGAAAGGAGGAGATTGTGTAACACAGTGATCATAACTATGATCAAAACAGCATTAGCTTTGCTAACGTTCCACTCTGTTGGGGCCTAACCAAGTTCTGGCAGACAAGAGACTATGATTTTAATATAGTATTTCTGTACCAAGAAGGATTTTCTTTTCTTTCTTTATTTGCATATTGACTGAGGCCTACAAACACACGCAGTATAGCACGATCAAATGGCTACAACCCAGGCTAAATTATGATTTCAGGGACAGTATATTAATGAATAAAGACTTATTTTCATGCAGTTCCTCACACAATTTCATGATCTCAAAATGCTTTTACCATAGAGTATCATATGTAAACTAAGACATTTTCATGTTTTCCTCACATAACCAGCTCCATATGTATGTTTTTTTTTTTCTCTGATGTAGTAAACTTGCTCAGTAGCTCACCTGGTACAGCATTACATATTAAATGCGGAGTGCTGGGGTAATATTATTTTGCATAAATTTCACCACAGGTATGTTTTTCCCACCGAGCCTGGGTTGCAATATAAATATCACGGGACAAGGAGAGATAGAAAGAGATTTGTGGGTGATAAAGATAAAGAGACATTCCGATTGTCTCAATCAGATTTGCGTATGTGAATCTCTAATCCTCATTACAGAGTTTATTAGTCAGTTCCTGAGTGGGGTTCACAGTATGCTAACAGAATTAGCTTTATCATTATAACAGCTCTGTTAAAGACAATGCATTCATGCATAGTTCACAGTTTAAACATTTCTAATATGTATCTAATCCAGTACTGCATGCTGACATGTCTTCTGTCACTCTAATTTTACATTGTGTATGTGCATAACCTCTATTACAGGTTATCAAGGATTAACAGGGACTAATTTGCTGGGATTAAAATCCATGACTGAACTCATTACAATGACAAAGAAAGAAAATAGTGCCAAGTAATTGTATTTATTTTTTAATTATATATATTTTACATTGCATTACAAAAAAGTTTTTTTTCTTTTCTTTTTAGCGAATACTGAAATGCCATTCATTTGATTTATTCAACATATAATTAAAAAATTATCTAATAGATTTACATCACTAATATATCATTTATATATTATTATATATTAATATTAATATAATAATATTATTATTATACATTTATATATTATTTATATACACTACATGTCAAAATTTCATAAGAATTATTATTTTTTTTTAATGTTTTTAAAGAAATATTAAATGCTCACCAAGTCTGTAACTAGATACAGTAAAACAATAATACTGTGAAATATTATTACAATTTAAAAAATACTATTTTCTATTTGAATATATTTTAAAATGTAATTTATTTCTGTGATGGCAAAGCTGAATTTTCAGCATCATTACTCCAGTCTTCAGTGTCACATGATCCTTCAGAAATCATTCTGATTTGCTGACACTGATCATATGTATTTGTATTAACGCTAATCTTTAATTAACAATGGGAATCTCGAAATACAGTACTACAGAGAACGATATTGGTGGTATAACATCATGTTGATGTATTCGGCATTATGCAGCCATGTTTTGCTTACCGATTTCAGGCTAAGATGCATCTTGTTTAAGAATCTTTACAACCCTAACAAGCTAAATGAAGTGGAAGGGCTTTGCACAGAAGAGGAAATGTGACTCACTGCGTTTGCTTTGAGGGGTTTTCACTGTTCCAGAGGAAGAGGGATTTTTACAGTATGCCTGGCAAACAGACGCATGGAAATGACATCAGCCTCTCTATACTCAGTGAGGGCCTGTGAACCAGACCCCCGTGGGGTGACAGAGAATAGGCCAGAACTTTGAGAGCAGCCTCACCGGCTGTCATTAAACCTTCTGATTCAGCCCATTACGGAGCCATTTAGTACTTTCACGTCCTACTCACACCGACTTGACAGTCTAAGAGAGAGGAGGGCCGATGAGTAGCCTGCTATCAGTGAAATATGTGTGAAAAAAATAGAAAAAAGCAAAGATGAGGGGTTTATTGGAGGGAGGGAGAATGGTGATGAAAGTATAGATTCAAATTAGGTGAGATGAACAGAAGACAGTACAAAACGGTGAGTATAAATACAGTAAAATTGTAGGGATGCACAATTCTTTACTACCATGTATTGTATCAGCTGAGTTTGTATATAGACCAATTTCGGTGCAAACAGCGATGACGTTTTTGTGGGCAGAGCGTAACTGGTGGCAGTAAATGTCAATTTTAAAGTAGCAGTCTATGGAAGCCATGGAATAAAAGAATAAAATATGTAATTTTGAGTTTATATTTCAAAATTCTTACTTTTTTCTCGCAATTCGAAGAATCATGAGTTTATATCCCACACTTCTGGCTTTCTTTCCTCAGATTTGACAAACTCACAATTTTTGAGTTATAAAGTTCGAACTAGTAGATATAAACTTTTGCGAGAAGAAAAGTCAGAATAGTGAGATAGAATAGGCAAATGTTATGTAAAATGTTTTAGGTTTAAATAAAAATATAGGTTTAAATATAGGTTTCAAATGGCGTCTTTGATGACAGTTTTCTACAAAAATTATTTGCATTCCAATTCTGACATCCAAAGGCACAACAATAAATGTTTTTCTTTCTCTCATTCCATACCCGTTTCCTTGTTACTAGTGTTTATATATTGGCAGATATAGGATATCGTACATGCTCATTTCCTCTGTTTATTAATTTATATTGCCTCTGCCATCATTTCAAAATGCTAAAAACTAATTTACACTGTTCTGTAATCTTAAATTAATCTTAAAATGAACCGCCATGTTTCATACATTCAAATATTGTATTATTATTCTGTACATTAAAATATAGGGTTATTCTAGTAAACTAAAACTAAATTTAAATTATTGAAAAACATTTTTGTTAATTAAAGTAAATGTTAACCGAAATAAAACCTAAAAAACGTATTTTATTTCAAGGCAACACTTCTCATTTTTATTTACTTTAACTTGATGTACTAAAATAACTCAAATTAAAGGGGTCATATGATGTTGCTAAAAAGAACATTATTTTGTGCATTTGGTGTATTGTAATGACTTGTACTGTCTTTTTACGCGCAGACATGTGGGGGCGTGTTAGAACGAGCCGTTTTAGGTAGGCGTGGTTGACTCTTAACTTTTATAAAGAATATCTCTTTGGATTTGAGACTTTAGTCTTTGCAACTTTACAGATCTTCTTTATGCACCAAGAGCTTGTAACACTCCAAAGAGAAAGGAAAAATTGAAATCGCATCATATGACCCCTTTAAAACTGAAAAAAACTAAATAGACATTTAAAATAAACTAATAAAAATGCATGTAGAAAATATTAAAATAAAATCTAATTCAAAATATTATCAGAAACCATAATACTATCTGTTTTGTAATCCCTCTCTTACATTTATTTAGTCAAAATAGAACATATTGTAATATCCTTTTGTGTGCTCCACAGAAAAAGAAAAATCATACGCTGTGGAACAACATCAAGGTGAGTAAATGATGCAGAATTTCCATTTTTCGCTTGAACTGTCCCTTTCATATAGGAATGCAACTCCAAGTTATTAAGCATGAACATACGCAGAAAAGAAATAAAAGCAAACTGTACAGTTTACTAAGCTCAGACCTAGTAGAAATGTCTTAGAAGTGTCCAGACTGTGTGACCTAACATGCAGTTTTCTCTGATGAGTCCCTGATGTTATTTAGCGACTACAGACATTATTAATTCAAGCCAAGGTAACGATCAATAAAAACATGCCTTGGGTTGCTGCCGCATGTGTGTGTGTAGATGATTTGGCAACTCAACCCTGTCGGTTATGTTTTACCTCAGCGCACAAAAACATTGGACACTTCGATTACTGAAGTTCAAAAGCTTTGTGAAGAGAAGGCAGCTGATCCAAAAGTCATTTCGCTGCAGCGTCTTTCACCAACGGAATAAATGCATTTTCTTTCTTCAGAAACACAGAAAAGGTCTGTGAAAGTTCAGGGGTTGTCAGCACATCACGATTCAGTGTGCTGAAATCTAGGATGCCCTGCTGAATTCTAATGTATCAGATGAGTGTGAGGGGAAGAGGCCAGAGAGATTTATTTTCTTTGATAAGATATGGGATATTTAGAAAGCCTACTTGTAAACATCGCATTCCACCATAATCTGGCTTCCACATTCAGTTAAGAATGGAGGAACAAACAACAAACGTGTTCGCTCACGTGTCTGTCCATCTGTCGAGCATTTCAAGCTTGTCTTCTCACTGTTGTGACATTCTGATGTTTGTTACTTGGAATTAGGAAAAATATCTTTATCCTATAAAATCTTTTCAACTCTAATGAGAGTAAATCACATGGACAGACATCATTCTTTAATCTTCTATCCATTAGTGGGTTTTCCTGTAAGCCACAGCATGATGTTGGTGATTTCTGGCCTTTGGAAAAAGATCTACTGTTAGTTTTATTCTTTTATATTATATAACTAGAATAAAAACTGAATGTTACAACTTTATATAGTATCTAACTTGTTTGGAAACGGTCATTAGTGGTTTTAATACTTAGCAACTGCATAGCAATGTCCTGGAACAACCTGAAAACACCTAAGAAACCATTTAGCAATCCCCTAGCAACCACCCAGAGCAGCCTAGCAACTGCATCGCAATGCTCTGGAACCACCTGAAAACACCTACGAAACAATGTAGCAATGCCTTAGCAACCACCTGGAACACCCTAGCAACTGCATAGCAATGGCTTGGAACCACCTGACAACACCTAAGAAACCATGAAGCAATGCCCTAGCAACCACCCAGAACACCCTAGCAACTGCATAGTAATGCACTTGAACCACTGATAACACCTAAGAAACCATGTAGCAATGCCTTAGCAACCACCCAGAAGGCTGTGGCAAAAACTTGGAGCACCCTAGCAACTGCATAGCTATGCTCTAGCAACCACCTAACATTGTAACCAACTGGAATAACCTAGACACTATATATCAGTGCCCAAGCAACCATCCTGAACTCCCTAGCAACTGCATAGTAATGCGCTTAAACCACCCAGAACACAAAAAAAACAGATGTGATGCCCTAGTTACCAGAACACCATAGCAACCACTTGGACCACCCTAGCAACTGCATAGCAATACCCTAGCAACCACCTAGCAATGTAACCAACCTAGCAGCCATATTGCAGTATCCTAACCACCATCCTGAACTCCGTAGCAACTGCATAGTAATGTACTTGAAACACCAATAAAACATAAGAAACCATGTAGCAATCCCTTAGCAACCACCCAGAATGTCCTAGCATCCGCATAGCAATACCTTAGCAACCACCTTAAACTCCTTAGGAACTGCATAGTAATGCCCTAAAACCATCCAGAACACTTAAAGAACAATGTGATGTCCTAGTTACCAGAACACCATGGCAACCACTTGGACCACCCTAGCTACTGCATAGCTATGCTCTAGCAACCACCTAACAATGTAACCAACAGGTATAACCTAGTAACCATATAGCAATGCCCTAACAACCATCCTGAACTCCCTAGAAACTGCATATCAATGCCCTGGAACAACCTGAAAATGCTTTAGAAACCATGTAGCAATGCCCTAGCAACCACCCGGAACACCCTAGCAACTGCATAACAATGCCCTAGCAAGTATCCCTAGAACACCCTAGCACCCATTTGGACCTCCCTAGCAACAACATATCAGTGTCTTAGCAACCACCCTGAACCCCCTAGCAACTGCATAGTAATGCACTAAAACCACACAGAACACTTAAGAAACAATGTGATGCCCTAGTTACCAGAACATCATAGCAACCACTAGTACCACCCTAGCAACAGCATAGCAATGCTCTAGCAACCTAACAATGTAACCAACCGGAATAACCTAGCAACCATATATCACTACCCTAACAACCATCCTGAACTCCCTAGCAACTGTATAGTAATGTGCTATGTCTATGTAGCAATGCCCTAGCAACCAGAACACTATAGCAACCACCCAAAAAGCCCTAGCAACCACTTCGAACACATCAGCAGCTGCTAGCAATGTATTAAAACTGTTACACCTTAGCAACCTCATAGCAACCATCCACAGCATTGTAGCATCAAGGCCGTGACTTTCGCTTCCTCAAATGTAAAAGTCTAGATTCTTTCTGATATTTCTCTGGTTTGTTTCAGTACTGTGGAGGAACACAGGCTCTCATGAGAGGCGTAAAACATGTGCTGAGTCCGGTGTAGTGGTCTGGAATGAGTGCTGCTGTGGAACAGAAATGAGTTAGGATTTTTGCTGGCTGATCTCTCCATCTTTACATGCCCTAAGTGGCACATCCTCCCTGCGTGTCAGAGCTCGGTCTGGGCTAGGCCGGTCTGGGCTGCAGTGGGTCTATTTTAGTCTCAGAAGCGTGATAACCTCAACTCCTCTGCTCTTTTAATCTGAGGCCTGAACGAGACGCAGAGCAGCTCTCTTAATTCACTTCTGGCTTCTCCTTACCATCTCGTCTGTTAGTCAAAATAGTGCACAACACTGACAAAAAGTACAAAAATCCTTACAGCACCCATATTGTAAGCATTATATTTTTATATGTGTATATTATATGTGGTATTACTGTACAAATTCACAGAGCTTATACTCTCTCTCTCTCTCTCTCTCTCTCTATATATATATATATATATATATATATATATATATATTAGTGCTGTCAATTAATTTACATTAATTTATTCATCAATTTTTATACATTAATCACGATTAATCACATCCAAAATAAAAGTTTTTGTTTACATAATATCTGTGTACTGTGTTTATTTATTATGTATATATAAATACACACACATTAAGTATATATTTTGAAAATATTTACATGTATATACATTTATATTCTATATAAATATATTTAATATATAAACAACATATTTTTCTTAAATATATTCAGGCATGTGTTTGTATTTATACATACATAATAAATATACACAGTACACACTCATATATTATATAAACAAAAACTTTTATTTTGGATGCGATTAATCGTTTGACAGCACTATTCTATTTTATTCTATTCTGTCTGTATACGTCACTCTGCATTGCATATCTACAGCAATAAACATCCGGTAGAAGCAACATAACACAGAGCGAGAGAACCGGTGTTTAGCCGTCCATATGGGAAGCCAAATGCACTGAAAGTGGGATGAAACAGCGCAATGTTACAGAGCTCGCACCACGCTGACCTGTCATCTGCGCGGATCAATTGATCGAGCCGCGTGACCGCGCTACGAACGGCGTGAACTAATCTCACAAGCGTGGCGCTGATCAGTTAAAAAATACTTAATGTATGCACACAAATACGTTTAAAATGCTAAGCACTATAACGACATGACACTCACAAAGGAGTCTGGAGTGATACATATATTTAGGTAGATTTTGAGGCGCATTACCTTGAAAAATTAAAGTAATTCACAGCGTCCTCAGCAGCTCAGATGTTGGGAGAAAATGAAGACTCTTATGTTCAGTCTTACATCCAAACACAGAGCATTGGGATTGCTTGCGAGACATTGTTGACGTTACAGCTGCTCGAGCGTGGAGAAAATGGAGGACAGCGTACAACCGCGGAGGGCGGAAACTATAGCAATGCAGGGCTGCCAATGAACCCCCGTGGCCCGGCCCTATGCAATGTGACGGTACACTGCATAAGAATCAAAAAGGGCAGGCCTAGTGAGACTGATTTGGTTTAAAGGGGATTAAAAGATGAGGAGTGGGTGGATTTTTATCATTGTAGGGAGGTGGTGTTCACACACTGCCAACACACATGTATGTCCAAACACCATGTAAAAGTGGATTTTGCATAATGGGTGCCCTTTAAATATATACATGCATGTGTTTGTATTTATATATACATAATAAATATACACAGTATACACACATATAATATGTACACAAAATCTTTTATTTTGGATGCGATTAATCGTTTGACAGCACTAATATATATATATATATATATATACACTGTATATATACACTGTGTAAATATATTAGTGTTGTCAAACGATTAACCGTGATTAATCACATCCAAAATAAAAGTTTTTGTTTTATTTTATTTTATTTTATTTTATTTTATTTTATTTTATTTTATTTTATTTTATTTTATTTTATTTTATTTTATTTTATTGTGAGCAACAGGACCATGCTTTAAAAAAAAGTATATAGTGGCAATTTTTCTTTTATGGTGATTTTCGAAGGAGAGAATTAGAACAGCTACTTTACAAGCCTATTAATACTAACATGAGACAAAAGTCCTGTGTTACATTAGCAGCTTACATTGTGTGTTATTTTAAAGCCATCCTCGTGTGGAAGGTTTCTAAAACAAACACCGAAACCTATCATGCCCAAGGCCTCATATTTCAATGCTAAACAGAACTTATTTATGGTCTGAGGGTAGAGGCAATCGATTCTTGGATGTAACACAAGAACATGGAACAAAACAACAACACAATCTAGCTAGCTTCTGTTAAAACAGCATTTCTCATATGTACACTCGTTAGCAGCAATCAGCAATGACAAACTTTTCATTTAAAAATGGTTTAAAGAACCTAAATTCCATGCACAGCTTTCCTTTTTGATATATTATTAATTTATCCGATTTCTCTGAGCTCTACTCAGTTCATTTGTAATATGTGTAACATTAAACTAGGTAGATCTTGTTTAAGCTTCCCGCTTTCATTGATGTATCATTCTGTACGTCCTCAATATGAACAATAAGAGCCATTAAAAATGCAGCTACGGGAAAGCTGGATCGATTATATTCTTTCATATACTGCATGTCCAATGCAGTGGCCACAATATAGTGCATGAAATATTTAGTTGCCAATATCTGAATTGATTAGCAGTCTTTCTGAAAGCAAAGAAAAATATAGCGAAATGCACACTGGGCAGAGAAAATATGGTAAAAGAACAGATGTTAACAAGTTAATTGGACTAGTAGTCGAACGATATATTTGATAAACACTGCAAATCAGTATTTTTTTCAGTCTTGTTTACCAGTAAAATATAATTGAAAATCAGATAAATTGACTTTTGATATGACTTGTTTTCAGATAGAAGATCTTGAATTAAGTTTTCTTCCAAAGTGCCCAAATTAAGCAGAGAGACTAAGAAAGAGACACTTATTGCCTGTTATTTCCATCTGGCAACATCACTACGATAGCCACAACCTAGAAAGCGGCCAAGACACCATCCACTATCCCTAATTATAGAGCCTAAATTACCAGAGTTAAATTATTGATCAAGGCCACAGCTAATGGTTGTGTCAGATAGTTGATCTCCCATGATTCAAATGCCAAACTCCTGATCCCAGACAACATTGCTCAGCACGTCTGTGATCATTCACACAAATGAGCATCCTCATGTGGGTCGGAATGGGAAATTCATTCCCTTCGGCACTCGGGGAACCTTAGATAGTTCCTGTAAAACAGCGCCTTCGGGGCAAATATAACGGTGTGCAATGTTTGATGTAAAATGATGACCTGGCATGATCATCTTACAGGTTTGACATTTCAGTAAGTACATATATTCAATTATTTATATCATCGGACATTTGAAAACATGAGATAGATACAGGTTAACCACAGGATGTTGTCTTAAAGGAGGAAGCAGGAACTTAGAAGTTAAAAATAGTGTTCATTATCAAAACCATATATATTTTCATTATTTATTATCAAATGTACGATGATCTAAACATTGTTTATATATATATTTTGTATATATAATATATTAACTAAATTATTACATTAAATAAATTTTATATTTGTTGTACTCTCTCTGTATATATGTACAGATGTATGTATACACATATATCTATATATAATTATACATACTATAAATTGATTATATATATATATATATATATATATTAGATATTTGTACAAAATAAATATTATATATATATATATATTTATATATATATACAATTTTTAGAATGTATAATTATATATATATATATATTTATATAATTTATTTATATTTAATTTTTTTTATTGCAAATTAACTATTAATTATTGCAAAACATATGATTAACTGTAAAAAAAAAAATACATAAATGATAACATAAAAAAAAAACAAATCTGGACGCCATGCAAATCTGGCATTGCAAGACTATACTATGTCATGGAAATAAAATATGTTAGATAAAAACATAAAACTTGACTGTAAGATATTGCTGTCAAAAACTTTTAGAGGCCTAAACATATTAAAATGTATCAGAACCATCATATAGCGAATATTTGGTAGCGACATATAATGTATTGATAGTCAGAGCATATGGGCTGAATTTATATATAAATCCTTCTGAGTGACTGTCTAATGTTTCAGTGATGTCTCCATCTCAAACAGACTTCTGTAACAGACTAAAAATGTTGCTCCGCTGTGTTCTTATGTTTGGGGGGGTTTGACTGTCCTCATAGCTAAAAAAAGCATCTGAGACTACCAGAGCTGTCTGATCTCTTAGTATAATCAAGTCTATGATCAAGAAACTTTTTTTTTTTGGTCTTGCAGCACAATTGACGCAGAGCATCCAGGCTCAAAGCTTTCTGACACAATCACATCAAATCACAGCAACTCTAAGTGCAAGACAATAAAATTCCGGCTGCGATTTTCAAAGAAAGAACGAGACTGAAAATTCGATTAGTTAGACGTTGGGCGGTCAGTGTAGTTTTACAACTAACTAATCCATTCCGAGGTTTAAAGGAAGAAGCTACTTCATTAACCTTTAACACTGTCTCTAATCTAAAGGACCATATTTAGCCATGCTGACTTATTCATTCCAATGGGAGCACTGCGCTGCACACACACACACAGAGAGAGAGAGAGAGAACGAGAGAGAGAGAGAGAAATGCATGCAGATCTCTCACACACATATACACACTGTACTTTTCCAATGACAGATTGGTCGCAGTGTAATACCAGCAGAGAGCATAAAAGCACATTAATTTAAAAATGGCTGACATCTCTCTCTCTCTCTCTTTCTCTTTCTTTCTCTTTGGTGTCTCTGGACCAGTACTGTTCCCACTTCCACGTTTAAAAGGATTCCTGATCCCATGTGACATCTATATCTTCAGAATTTCAAACACGCAGACATGTGTGCAAAATAAGTTACTGGTAATCCTTTATGCGTTCATCTTGTAAATATGTTCTTTCATAATCCAAAAGCCATGTGGATAAGGAAAAATTATATTATTCAATAATATTGCACCCTCAGATATTCTCATCCAATCAAATCAAGCCCCGCCCTACATGATTTCCCGCTTGAATATTCTTTTTAACTTACAGGTATATCATATTGTTTTATGCTTATCAAGGCTGCATTTATTTGATCATTGAAATCTTTTGTAACATTTCTTTACTGTCGCTTTTGAACAATTAAATGAGTCATTGCTGAATAAAGGTATTCATATATTTATTAATAAAATTCAGTTCCACTCAAAAACTGAGGTGCATAAGTTTAGATCATTGAGGCCTACAATTAATCAGTATCAAAAATAAATACAAAGCCTGTCCTAAGTGAAAGAAAGCAAGTTGACAAAAAGATTAAATGCAATATGTGGGAATAACATAGCTGTCAGGGATAGTCCAGCCTCGTCAGGCCCAATCACCTCACACACCCATTCACAATCACCGGAGTACTAATTTTTCAGTGACTTTAAAATTTTTGTTTTTCACTAAGCACGCATAAACGTTGTTTTCTCGAAAACACAATCACATACATACATGCTGCCCACATATGATTGTAGCCCAGTTTGTGCTGATTATGGTGTTACTAAACTTAGCCATTCGGAGACACCAAGCGCAGGCCGATGTTCACCGCCGCCCTACTCCACAATACCAGCCGGGAGATAGGGTGTGGTTATCCACGCGGGACATTCGTCTCCGACTGCCTTGCCGCAAGCTGAGTCCCCGCTATATCGGACCATTCACCATCCGGAGGCAGATCAACGACGTCACATACAGGCTTGAACTTCCTCCTCACTACCGCATCGCACCGACCTTCCATGTCCCACTGCTCAAACCCTGTGTTCACCCTCTGTCTGCTTCTCCCCCAGGGTCTGACGATTCCGGCGTACCTCCTCCTCCCGAAATCGCTGAAGAGGAGACCATCTACAGAGTCAATTATCTTCTGGACTCCCGGCGTCGAGGCGGCCGCCTAGAGTATCTCATGGACTGGGAGGGATTCGGCCCCGAGGACGTCGGCAGCGGGCGTCGGGAGCCGCCCGTGGGTACTGTCAGGGAGAGTCCAGCCTAGTCAGGCTCAATCATCTCACACACCCGTTCACAATCACCGGAGTACTAATCAGCCGCACCTGTCACCACCTCATCAACACTAGCTCAAATGCTCAGTCACTGCAGTCACACTTCATCTGGTCTTGAGTTCACTACGCTACTCCTTACCTGACTCACTAACCCGGACTCCATCCTGAAACTTACCTGTCTCTGTGCCATCCTCTTCAGCCCAATCCTAGAAGGAACCCGTCATCACGTGAGCTAGATCCCTTCCATTCCATAGACTGTTGCTCTAACCCGTTTGATCTCCATCTCTCTCTCTCTCAGCACCTGTTAAATAAAGATCCCTGTTTACTTTACCTCTCCGTCCTTGGTCTCCTTCTGTACTGTGACAATAGCATAGCAATATACAAGAGATTTCTAAGCTGGTCATTTTTGCCCAGGAACACCACAAGTGTAAAAATATCGAGAAAAAATAAAAACCAGAAGTACAAACATTTTGGAAGTTGTTATATCCTTTGCTCAAAATGGTTAAAAAGACCAGTCCCTCTAGTAGTCATAAATAACATAGCACTGAAGGCAAAGTGATGTGAAGAAGGAAGTTTGTTGTGTGGAGGGAACAGGAGTGGGAGGATGGAGTGAAGTCCATTCATCCCCATCTCTCTCTCTCTCACTCTCACTCTCAGACTGAACTCAACTGTGGATCTATACAGCAATGGAGTGGAGCTTAGAGAGATCCTGGTTCATACACTCTATTGGCTGAGCATGATGTGTATTTGCCAAAGGTGGGGTGAGAGAGGAAGGCAAGCAGTCAGTGCAGCAGTGGCTACAGGGATAGTGTGTTCTGAAGAGAATGTCAGTTCATTAGGAAGTAATCCAGTGTACTTCTGTCCACTGTTGAAGGTCATCTGCCAAATGAGTAAATGAAATATAGAGCGATGGGAACAGATAGAGAGAAAAAGAGGGTGGATAGAGAGACTTGGCAGCAATTTGGCGACGCTCATGTGTACTGAGACTGCAGTCTGGACGGATTAGGACATGATAGAGAGAGAGAAAGAGGCAGAAAGATCATGGAAGAGGATCTGCAGTGGTGAGGTTACAGAAATCTGGGCTGGTTTTGCAAGATTTTGATGAGAAATAGTTGATTGGGATCTCTGGCATTTGATTGTAGAATTTATTGTCTTGGCAAACCTGAGAACAGTTTGAGACATTGGGATGTCTTCTGAAACTCTAAATATGCATGTAAGATTCCTAGGGCCTTTACTCACTGAGAGAAAGAGGAGAGACAGAAAACTTTAGTAAAAGTCTTCATTTGTTTTCCATTTCATTGCTGTCTAGGAGAAACTATGAACAACTCTTAAGAGCACTTTATAACAAATCAGTCACAAATGATTATTAATGACTCAGTCTGAACTTGTGTTAACTCACTAAATCAGCAAGAGCACTTACTCGCTGCATCTCAAGTTTTTTCTTTTTTTTAAGTGTTAGTACATTTTTATATATATATATTTCAAAAAGTATTATATTTTTTGCTTAGTATATAGTTAAGATCTATGGAAGCCCATTTCTGCCACTGAATAAAAACATTTAAAAAAGGGAATTGCGACTTTTTATCTCACAATTCTGACTTTTTTTCTCGCAATTGCGAGTTTATACAAACTCACAATTGTGAGAACATATCAGTCTTTTTTCCCCCTCAGAGCTGGACTTTATAACTCGCAATTGTGTGTTTATATCTCATAATTCTGAGAAAAAAAAGTCAGAATTGTGAAATAAAAACTCGCAATTACCTTTTTTTTTTTTTTTTATTCAGTTATTGAGGATGTACTCAAGTACTAAAAGAATCGTTATTGGAACTGAACTCTTTTGTCGCGTTTAAATTGTCTTGTTTAGTTCAACATTTTAGAGTGAAAGTGGATCTGAATGAAGGACTAAATGCCGGTTCTTTATAACGAATCAATCATAAATGATTCATGAATGATTCAGTCTTGAACTCATGTTATTTAATTCACTAAATCAGTAGAAGCACCTATACTCAATGAACAGCCAATTTTTAGTTTTTTATTGTATTTTATTATTTGTTTTTGTTTTGTTTTTATTTTGGCTTTTCTTTTCATAAACAAATAAATAATATTTATTTATAAATATAAAAACGGATTACATTTTTTGCTTAATATATAGTTAAAACCAGGTATTGAGGATGTACTCAAATACTAAAAGAATCGTTATTGAAATTAAACTAGTTTTTTATCTTTATGGTGTCTGCTTTAGTTAATAGTTTCAAAATGTAAGTGGAACTGAATGAAAGAATCAAAGACTCTTAAGAGCCAGTTCTTTATAACAAATCAATCACAAATTATTCATGAATGATTCAGTCTTGAACTCATGTTGTTTAACTCACTAAATCAGTATGAGTGCTAATTCACTGAACTGCCTTTTTTAATAAATAAATAAATATATTTTCACAAACATATTATATTTTTGTTTAGTATACAGTTTAAGACTAGTTAAATTATTGAGGATGAACTCAAGTACAAAAAGACTCGTTCTTGGAATTAAACTTGTTTTTCTTGTTTACTTGTGTTTATGGCATCTGCTTTAGTTAATCGTTTCAGAGTGGAAGCGGAACGGAGCAGCAAATTATTTTTACAAATTTCCAAGATCTGTAAATTCATGTCTGGACGTCACTCACGCACAGTTGAGCCATGAAAGAGAAACGCACAAACATGAAAGAGGGTGAATAAAGAGGCTTAATTCTCCTGAGAGTGTAACACCGCAAAGACTTCTTAAAGGAGGATTTGAATTTTCTACCCTCTTTCTCTGAAGAGCATCTGTCCTGTTTTTAGTGTCGCTCTCTCTATCACATGTCTTGCTGCATTACTTAACAGCTCTTGGTCTCAGTGCAAAAATCCAGCAGAGATATTAAGCTCGGGCTCTTCATAACCATGCATAAGAATCATTTCCCCTTGGGCTTCCTTTCCTAACGCTACCATCTATGTCATCATCACCAACCCATTATCATCACGATAACAATGAAAGTGTGATCGATTCAGCTTCAGCACTTGAGGTATGAAAATACGCTATTGTATAAAACCTCCTTCACTCATTGTGACATCTTCAGGGTTTGAATGGATTTTCACTGACGGTTGTGTAATTTTTCACATGTATGGAAGGAACTAGTGCTGTTTTCTTACAGAAGCTCATTTTGTTTTGGCCCGATTCCAACTAATCACACTACTAGGGTGACGATCCGTTTAATTCTAAAAGGATTACTCCAATTTTAGTTCAGTTATAGAACAACTTGCGTTAGCCTGACAACATGCTTCATGAATTTGAGCACATCAGCATGGTTAGCCCATTAATATTAGTTGTATAAATGTATAAATGACCACCTTTTTTTAAAGATTGCTAATTGGAAGTTCCCCATGGGAGCATAATACAGATGGGCAAAAAATCTGTGACAAATGTAACTAATTTCTTTGCATCAAAAGACACGTTTCGGTACATTAACTCCACAACCCACTTGGCAACAAGACATTAGCGCACCAATACATTATAATGAATGAACCTTGATGCCATTATGTCACTCCTCAAGATTCTGAGACCCAATCAAATTTGCATCAGTGCATGTGTTGCCAGATCAAGACTGCTGATCATGTCACCCCTTAATATTAGTGCTTATAAGCAATTTTTGGGGGGAATTAAAATGTACCTACTACCAGATATATAGCTATAAATAGACAACTATTAGGGATGGAGGTCTGATGTAGTGGAGATCTGATTTAATTTAATAAGTATAGTAGAAGTTGTCAACATGGCTAAAAGTGCTATTTTGGCGTTGTTGCCTTTATTATGTATTTAGACAGGAAGCGAAGTGTGACAGAGAGAGGGGGACGGGATCGGGAAAGGGCTGTGAGCCGGGATTCGAACTCAGGACGCCCGAAGAGCAACGACGCAATATTTGGTGCGGTGCCCACGAGGCTGCTGATGCAGAAAAAAATAAATAAGTATTGATTCTTTTTACTTCTTAATGCACACAGTTGGTGTTTTTCTGCATAATTTATCATTACATATTATTTAAAAGCATAAAAATTGTTTCTTTTCATCTTTCAATCCTTATTAAATTACTTTCCTTTTCAGGTGACATCATCAAGGCTGCATAAGTTTCAGCCAGTCAGTGTTGTCTGTGTTTCAGGAGGGGAGGAGTCTCCTGTGAATGACTACAAACTCTGGTAGGAAATGCCCATTTTTTATGATCCAACCAATTTCTGAATAATTCCTCTGTTTTATTGATTGGTTGGTTGATTGACTGACTGACTGACTGACTGGTTGGTTGGATGATTGATTGATTTTATTGGTTGGTTGATTGGTTGGTGGATTGATTGGTTGGTTGATTGAGTGGTTGCTTGATTGATTGAAAACATTTCTTATTAATGATGAAAACAGTTGTGCTGCTTAATATTTTTTGTGGAAACTGTCATACTTTTTTTCAGGAATATTATATATAAATCAAGTTTTTTCATTGTGCATTCCAATTAATCTCAATCAAACTGCATTTGGGTTATTTTGATTAGGTAAAATATAAAAATACTAGCTAACTAACACAATAAAAAAAAAACTGTTATCTGTTTTTGCAAATAAACTCTTCATATATTGCGTAATGACATTTTTACACCCGTTACTAAGACGCATAGGTCTAAATACAGTTATTTTGTGCAATTCTGGCATTTTCTGCAAATAAGCATTTAATAAACATCACAAAAGTGTATAAAACCAGACATACGAAGTTTTATTTTTAATAATAATTTAATAATTGATAATAATTTTGGTAATTACATCAAAATTATGATATTGTTTTTAGTTTTTATTACTTATTAGTATTAGCATTATTACTAATGCATTAAAAAAGTTACCGGAGTATATTCCCATATTCATGCCAAAAAACTCCAAATGAAAATAGTCCTCACATTTTTCTCAAAAGAAAGGTTGTTTAATGCAAGTAAGTTTTACAGAATTCTTTATATATATATATATATATATATATATATATATATACACACACATATACACATACATATATATATATATACACATATACATATATATATATAAAATACAGGTCAAAAGAACAGCATTTATTTGAAATGTGAAAATTTGAAAATCTTATTGAACTTTTGAACGGTAATGTACATCACATTATGGAAGTAAAATAGGTTGCAAATATTCCTTCAGGTTGACTAAGCCATGTTCTCTACTTGTACAAACTCAGCATTCAATGACGGTGCCAAAATGTCAAAAATTGTCTTGGAGGAGTAATTTCTAGGTTGTGTCCTCGTTTCACACGGTTCCCTGGTGTGCAAGTTTGTGGCAGCAGAACTTGCATGCATGTTCACCCACCGGTCCACATATACAGCAGCAGCTAGAAAATAAAACAGATTAGGCTAATCTGTGGAATTATCAATCTTAAATAGTCCATGTTCCTCCTTCATTATCCAGAGTGGTCTTGCAGATGGAACGTCAACATGCGTTAAAGCTGCTCGGTGTAAATCAACAGCTTGCTGACAGAGTCACAGCTTAAAAGAATCTCAATGTCAGCGTTGAATAACGCTTTATTTTTCATTTTAATTAATCTGATTAAGTAATATTAATCTGCCTTAATGAAGACAAAATTTATCCCATTGGGACTGTAAATCCAAGTCTGCATTAGTCACACTGTGTCCTACACTCGTCATAAACAATGCAGTCACCTGAACTTTTGCTGCTGTAGTTTCTGCTTTAGCAAACAGGGGGCAGCGTTTGGAAAAATGGGCTTTTGGGTGATTCAGCATTTCCGTACCATATGTTTCTTACCAAGTGGGTAAGTGCTTTAAGGTAGTGAAGTATAACTAAAGACCTAAAGCCCCAGCGGCCTGTTCTTTCGAAGGAAAGAACCCCAGTTGGTGCTCTTTAAATGTCACGGAAAACAGACAAATCTCATGTTGTGTTAAAAAGCTGTGGGGTGAGACATAGTCGAGTTTCCAAATACGGAAGCGTCCAAGTCCATCCCCACTGGCACACTGAACGGCACAGTGCGGGATGAAGCAGGGGATATTCTCTAATAATTGGATCTAGAATAGGAGCATCTTCATGGAAAAAAAAAAAACCTCAGGTGAAAATAATCCAGCAACCTTCTTGCCAAGGAGATAATGAATTATTGAATCAGATCCCACATCTGCCGCTTATGGGGATTTAACCAATGCCATAGAAAAAAAAAAAGACTGCTGTGGTTGTTATTTCTTTGTTTTTATCAATATCATTAGTGGTGTATCAAAGCATGCAGTTTGTAGAGGAGAGGTGTACTATTACTTTAAGTGATCATACAAAACTAGATTTTGCATAAACACTTTTTATGCTTCAAAAAAACCTGAAAAAAGTATCACAGTTTCCATAAAATATTAAGAAGCACAACTGTTTCCAACATGGATAATAAATCAGCAAATCACAATGATTTATCAAAGGTCATGTGACACTGAAGACTTGATGAAAACTGAAGACTGATGAAAATTCAGCTTTGCCACCACTGGAATAAATTATATTTTAAAGTATATTCAAATAAAAAAATATATTATTTTAAATTGTAATAATATTTCACAATATTACTGTTTTTACTGTATTTTTGATTAAATAAATGCAGCCTTGATGAGCAAAAAAAGAACCGTTCGGTACGAGGCTTTCGGTTCGGTACGCATTACAAACCGAACGATTCGGTGGACTAATCATATTACATTTGGAAAATAAAAGAGCTTAAAGTGTGTGAAATATAATTTTAATAATATTTGCCCCGCAATAATTACCACATAACTGACGCGCTGCGAGGATAACAAAAGATTAGGCTATTTACTCCTCGATTAAATTGTTTTTAAAAAGGTCTTTTAAAACAGGTCTATTATACAATGAATTATAGGCCTAAAATTAAAATATTAACACTGCAGTCATCAATAAAAATCAATGAAATAAAAAGCTTTTATTTCAAGCACCAACTTTCAAAAACAGCCTGTTTAACACGAAATACGTTTCTTCTCATTTTTTTTTTTCCACTATGTATGGGCCACAAGAGAAATATTAAGTGCCTATAATTAGAAAAATATTAACACGGCAGTCATCAATAAAAATCAATGAAATAAAAAGCTTTATTTCAAGCACCGACTTTCAAAAACAACCAGTTTAACACAAAATGCATTTCTTATTTTGTTTTTTTACTATGTACGGGCCACAAGAGAAATATAAAAGGAATAAATTAAATCAGTTAGCTATATACCATTATCAGCATATGTTGAAGTAGATTCGTCTCTCGTCATCTCTGAGAGAATATGCGGCGTCAGATGCCGAAAGCTCTGTCATTCTGTTTTTATTTTCACTTTCTGCATAGTGAATTGACTGGGATTAAGACATTCACTGGCATAAATCTTGTGCGAAGTTTGCACGTTGCTTGTGTGATATCCATTGGCTCGTCTTCATAGTTTAAAACAGAAA
>NW_015537939.1:2932088-2933331 GCF_001515605.1 Sinocyclocheilus anshuiensis | reverse complement strand
GAACCGAACCGTGAATTTTGTGCACCGTTACACCCCTACTTTTAAGGGTTATGTTAATGCAATTTCCCAGTGATGGTCTGATCATACACAGCAAAAACGCTTTGGTGTGGAAAAAATCTTCACTCAGAAATTGCTTGTGAATTTCACAAGTAATGACAAAGAATCAGGAAGTGACACATTGAAATAAAACATGAAATTTTGAAGCCCAAACACTGAAATGGTATTTTCTTGTAAAACGTACTCCAGCAATCTTTCTTAAAACTTTTATACATTTTTCAAAATTGTAAATAAAACAGTATTTCCAGTCATTACAGATGTGCATCAAAATTTAATGCACATCAGGTTCACTGCATATGTAACACTCAATGAACAGATGTTACTGTACATCTAAGCTGTGCATTAACATCTACGCTGATCCGCAGTGTGTAAGACCATGATGCATAAGCATCTGTGTAATTGCAGTGTGTCAGGCGCTATTAGATACACATACGCACACAAACATACACAAAACGCAGGACAGACAGGCAAAGAGACCGAAAGAGACAGAGCGTGAAACGCCGAACACTGAGGGTGAAACCATGTTTGCGAAAAAATGCTTTAATCTGCCAGTTGCTCTAAACTCACTGGAGAATGAAGCAGCAGTGTAATAATTTGCTTTGGGTAAGAGATTGATTCAGCATCGCTTTCTGTTTATGGTTTTTCCCAGCATCCCCTGTTCTCCTTTGGGGCAATGGGAGGCTGGTGCCCACGGGGCAACGAGCGACGAAACGACTATCCTTGTTTATCCTCCTGCTCTTCCGTACGGTGCAGCGCGGGCCAGTTTTGGGCAAAGATTAATTGTTAATTGAGAGGAAGAGAGGAGAAATTGCATTAGCATGCCTGGACAAAGGAAGCCTCTTGAGAAATCGAATTAAGCAAAGACACACGAGTTTAAAGAGCAAAGAAAAAAGTGAATGGGACAAAAAACAACCTGGCCCTTGGAATTTATCTTCTCAAAGTATGACTACAGATCTGCACATGCAATGGAGGTTAGCAGAATCTGAAAAGAAAATATTTACAAGCAAAGAGGTTTTAGAGTCCATATGACTGCTAAAATGTATTAACAAGATAATCTGTGTATATATATATGTAATATTATTTTTATAAATAAATATATAAGTAATATGATAATATATATAATACAATATTATTATGTATAAATTAATAAATATTATTTTTTAATATATATTTTTTTTATATTATT
>NW_015537939.1:2926838-2932067 GCF_001515605.1 Sinocyclocheilus anshuiensis | reverse complement strand
CAAATGGCTGCAATATAACAAAGAGTGAAAAATTTAAGGGGGTCTGAATACTTTCCATACCCACTGTATTCTAAATAAAATTCTAAAGATATTTTTATTAAATAATAATAATAATAATAATAATAATAATACAACATTTATTAAGTCTTTTAAAATTATTAAATTCAGCATTGCCATTACAGGAATAAATTAATATAGTTTATATATAATATATTAGTTAATATATTTATTTTAATTTATAATAATACATTTCACAATATTACTGTTTCTACTGTATTTTTTATTTTTTTTATTTTTACTTTTGACCTGTAGTGAACATCCACAAAGCCTCAAGAAAGTAAGTCTAAAAATGGCACCATTGAGTGGAGGTGAGATTTCAGATATGCAAATAGCAGGTTAAAGTGCCGCTGCTAATTGGCTAAAGTATTGTTCCTGTACATGCTCGCTTACACAAGCCTCTTGAGGCACTGAATATCCTCATCACTCTGTGTGTGTGTGTGTGTGTGTGTGTGTGTGTGTGTGTAAGCTGTCTGTCTTCCTCAGCAGGCTAAAAGCTCTCATCAGTGTATGTGACTGGCTGTTTGGACACGGCAGGTCTCTTTAGCAGGAAGTCTGTTTTAATGGTTGGAAGTCCAATGCAGGCCTGAGAATCTAATCAATGCCTGTGGATGAGATTCATTCTCAAACAACAATGCACACTTATAGTAACTTGGTATTAGGTAAGGTATGATTGGATTTTGAGTATTATAAAACTTTATATTTATTCATGTTGTACAGACCTCTTGACGTCAGTATCCGCTGAATCTAGTGAATCCCGGAAGGAAATGTATAGATCATATTTGATCTTTAAATCGGAGATTATTAAGCTGCAATAAGAGAGAATCAGAAAATTTGATCAGAATAATTTGAATCAAGATTTCATGTGTTTGAAAATATTTACATAACGATTTAGTTCATTTTTACAATATATTCCCTTCAGAGTAATGCATTATTCTCTCTTCCATTAAAAAAAAAAAAAAGGAATGAAATAACTGTCTTGAAATAATTGTCTTTATATATGTGTGTGTGTGGGTCTGTGTGTGTGTGTGTGTGTGTGTGTTAGTGTGTGTATAATCAAAATTTTAAATTGCATTTTGTAAAATAACTTAAAAATGCATTTTGGAAATAGTTTTTTATGATTTTGACAGACATTTCTTCACAGTTTTGATGATATTGAGCTGTTCAAAATTTTGGATGTATTTTTTTGTGACATTTACACTATTACATTTATTACATATTACATATTTATATTTCAAAAAAATGCTGCTACTTTGGACTTTCTATTAATCAAATGAATCCTAAAAAAAAAAAAAACAGTATCCCAGTTTCCACAAAAATGATAGGCAGCACACAAACAAAAAAAAGGTTTTCAGCAATCATTATAAGAACAATTATTAATGTTTGAACACCAATAATAATTGATAATAATTGAATACCAAATCAGCATATTAGAATGATTTCTCAAGGATCATGTTACATTTAAGACTGGAGTAATGATGCTGAAAATTCAGCTTCTACATCACAGGAATAAATTACATTTTAAAATATATTAAAACAGAAAACCGTTATTTTAAACTGTAATAATATTTCGCAATCTTACTGTTTTTACTGTATTTTTGAGCAAATAAATGTCGCTTTGGTGAACATAAGAGACATAAAAGTTGATATGAAAATATGAAATCAGTTTTCTAGGCTGTTTTATTTGCCCTCATGTTAGGACACAAATAAATAAGTAAATAAGTTTCCTCCAAATCTGAGGAAATAACTGCGCATAAATCACTGGATTCTTGCTGTCAAGATAACCAGCTCAAGCTGACTCAGCCGAGCTCTGCTTTCAGGGAGCGGATGCTGATAGAAGCCGTCCTGCTCTCGCATCTTAAAGGTGTGACTGAACTGTTTGTGCTACGGTTTCTATTACTTGGCACAGATGCAAGATCTCGCTGAGGAGGCAAACAGGCAATATCCTCACCTGCCCTCACCTAGCACTAACTCTGTCACCTAGCACTGCCTCCTGACACCTGTGCGCCACGCAGGGGCGGGACGTTTGTGGAGAAGGGATGAGTCACCAGAAACAGACACAGGTGCTTTGAAAAACACACAGGTAAACGACAAAACAGTCTAACTGAAACCAACCAAAGTGATGTAGTCGCTTCTCAGGAGCAACATTTACTCTGGGATTTGGTGACCTTTTGTTGTAGAAAGGACAGTATTGACCCGTCGATTGTGACATTTGAATGCACTGTGTATTTCTGAGGTGCTGAGCACCTAGACAGTCGCCAAACAAACATGCTTTAAAATGAATCAAGTTACAATTAAAGGAATATTCGGTATGTACATTTGTATAAAGAGACTAAATATTTTCTGGGATCTTCAAGGGCTTCTCAGTTTATATAAACAAACAATAGACATTTCTACAGTTATGCACTTTTAATTTAATATTAATAGGTTGCATTACAAATTAAAATTAAATTATTTTATTTATTTTTATTTCTAACATTTATTTCAATCACATATATATTAGAAAAGGTATTATTTTAATTTCTTATTATTCATTAATATTAATTATTATTTATTATATTATTAAATATTATTAAATAAATATTACAAATATTAATTATTATATAATTCTTATTAATTGTTATTTAATTATTTTTTTATTGTTAGTATTTATTTGATTTAGATAAGAATTCAATTATTAATTATTGTTTATAATTATTAACTTGTGTTATTTTATTTGTTAATATTTAATTTATTTGCCATAATTATTTTAATCAAATAATAATTGCATTATTTATTAAGCTATTAATGTATTATTTTAATGCTTTAATTATTTAATATTTTAATGTAATATTTTAAAAATGAATTAAATAAACTTTTACAATATATCTGTTTATTTGTTCATATAAATAGCTATTAATTCATTTATTTATTTATTGTTAATTGATTAATTAATTGATTGAACTACGCATTTAAACAATTTAAATGTCTATTTGAAAATATCATTATTTATTTATTTGCATTTTTATTTTAAATGAATAAACTGATAATTGATTCCTTAATTTCAGATTTTTGAGGCTTTCTTCAAGGGCACAGTCCATTTGGAAACCTGCACAAGGACCTTAAGGATCCTCACTGTCCTAAAAAAAAAACCGGCAGGTGAAATCGGGTCTTGTCGGATGACTCGTCTCCAGACCAGTTTACTAACACTGTTCCTCACTGTCCTAAAAAAAAAACCGGCAGGTGAAATCGGGCCTTGTCGGATGACTCGTCTCCAGACCAGTTTACTAACACTGTCGTCATTACGTACCTCTCTGCCCCCCTATGGTGCTCCTTCTTCCCTAAGTGAGCTCAGTACGTGGGTCTGACTTGCCCCTTTTAGATCAATTTACCAGCTCACTGATGAATCATTCTGCTTAAATTCCTCCCAGGTTGAGACATGCTTAAAGAGACAGCATCATCTGACTGTTGTTCATGCTTGGTTCGGATGCATGATGTGGTTTAAATGCAACCCCCATTTAAAGAAATTAAGGTTTGATCATTTCAGCTATTTCTGACCTATTCTGCACTTTTTATTTTGAAGTCCTCTCACAATGTTATTTAAGATATCCGACACCAAAATGGTTGTCATTTTTCTTCACACGTTCAATTTTCACCCTCTTTCCACAGGCTGTTTTTTCTACTGTATCTTTAAGACTTCTATATGTTAATAGCTCTGTTATGCTTGGCAAACCTCTGTATACTGGCATACTTAACACTGTCGTTTATCAGGACAGACCAAGCATGTAAATACTGAATATGCATTGATATGCAAATATTGCAAGGCGAATGTTAATGTGCATATGGATGTGATATCATAACTTAGTTTGGGGAGGGAGATTTGTGTTGAAATCTGAATATGGATGAAGTATGGATGTTAATTATATATATATATATACACAGTATATATATGTGGTTTAGATGGTGAAGTTACCTGTGCTGGGCAATGAGAGGGAACAGCTGTGTTTTGTTGTGGGTTCTACACTGATACACACATACACACACCATCAGGCCTCCAGAGCAGACAAAACGCTGGTGTGAGAGCAAATGGACAGATGTGACCCTCACTGACTTGGGGATTCGAGCGCTCACTTGTCCCCCCACCCTCGTCTGTTTATTTTTCCAAAATCACACTGAATGTCCAATCCCTCCTGTTTTTTCTCCATTACCTCTTTTCTTTCCATTCTTTCCTTTTAATATACTGTACCACCCATGCATGCTTGTTCCTCTCTGTCCCAATCCAAATAGCATAAGATAAGCTTTTAAGAGCATTTCAGAGACAGAACATAAAGCAAGAATGACGATCCCCTTGAAGAGAAAAGAGGAGCTTCTATAACATGTCATTTTGTCTCAGTGGTTGCATTACCCGTGTCAGCTATGATAGCCTTTGAGGAGATTCCTAATGGTTGTGAATTAGTTTCAGCCGCTACTTCTTGTTTATGTAACTGTTGTATTCAGTTTAAACATTGTGTTAAAACAATGCCATTATAATACACTACCATTCAACAGTTTGAGGTCAGTAATATTAAGAAATGAAAGCTTGTATTTAGCAAGGACACAATAAAGTGATTTTAAATCACAGTAAAGACATTGAAAATGTTACAACAGGTTTATACTTTAAATAAATACTGTTCTTTTAATCTTTGTTTCTTTAAAGAATGTATTTACTAAAATATTAAGTAGCACAAAAGTTTCTTGAGCAGCAGATCAGTATATTAGAATGATTTCTCACCCTCTTTCCACAGGCTGTTTTTTCTACTGTATCTTTAAGACTTCTATATGTTAATAGCTCTGTTATGCTTGGCAAACCTCTGTATACTGGCATACTTAACACTGTCGTTTATCAGGACAGACCAAGCATGTAAATACTGAATATGCATTGATATGCAAATATTGCAAGGCGAATGTTAATGTGCATATGGATGTGATATCATAACTTAGTTTGGGGAGGGAGATTTGTGTTGAAATCTGAATATGGATGAAGTATGGATGTTAATAATTGCGTATTAACAATATTCCTTCTAGTTTTTGTTTCTGCTGCCAATAGTTAAGACATTTTTATATGAATTTGGATTGCTTAAATTAAATTAAATTAAATTAAATTAAATTATAAGATTATAACAGGTGTACATTTTATATATATATATAAATATA
>NW_015537939.1:2903850-2925637 GCF_001515605.1 Sinocyclocheilus anshuiensis | reverse complement strand
ATATTAGAATGATTTCTGAAGGATCATGTGACACTGAAGACTGGAGTAATGATGCTGAAAATTCCGCTTTGCATCAAAGGAATAAATTACATTTTAAAGTATATTCAAATAGAAAACTGTTATTTTTAATTGTAATAATATTTCACTATTTTACTGATCAAATGATCAAATAAATGCAGCCTTGGTGAGCATAAGAGACAAAACATTTAAAAAAATCTTACTAACTCCAAACCTTTAAACTGTAATGTTTTTACAAAAAAAAATTTAAATTAAAAGATCTGATGTGACATATTGGTCTATCTATCACTATTACAAATCAAAACAGAAAGATCCTTGTGAACACAGTTTTCTACAGTGTTGAAAAATTATAGCAAGCAATGCAAGGAATTCTGGTTAATAGACCTAATTCATGAAACACGAGCAGAATGAATTGTACGTGAAACCATTGTTATGTAAATGGCCACATTCAGTTCAATGCAAACATGAATAGATTTACAAACCATTTACACAAAAATAATATAGAAAACCTTCTTTGTAGCATATGTGTGCACTATTCCACCTCCCCTCCCCCTCGATTTAGGTGTCTCATCAGGAGAAACGGAGAGAGAACGAGAGAAACAGACACAGAGGAAGTGAGAGACAGGAAGTAAAAGAGTGATAATGCAGGGTTAAGTGAAAACAAAAAGAAGCAATTCTAGATAATGCAAAGAAGAAGGAGTAGGTAAGGAAATTAGACCGAGATATGGAGAAAGGAAAGAGATATGCATGTGCATACAGCATATGTATAAGAAACAGATGCGAGATTGCATGTGCATGAGCAACCCAATATAACCACATTTTCTGTAAACCCTTTGAGCTCTACCGAACATAACGTCTGCTCTGCGTCGACCTCTTGATTCACACTCCAGGTTTGATTAAAGCCTATTTAGACTCTGCACCATGTCACACTGCGGCATCGTGATCCACGCGCTAACTCACGCCACAGCTGTGTTTGAGCGGATCAGGGTACCGTGACTTCATTCAACATGGTGGTTAATCCACAGAGGCGTACACACTGCGGTATATAGCACACAGACCTGCTCACGGCAAGATTTGGACAGAGATAGCGAACCCTGGAATCACAGCATGTGCCAGGAGCACAACCCGAGGTCGGGAATAAACACATGCTCGTTCCTGACAATCAAAACATCTCTCTGAGAAGAGAGTGGGGGAGGTTTACAGCTAACCGAGTGTGGAAATATGCAGTAATGCATTTAACATGCAATATGTATAGATATAAATATGCAAGTAGCACCTTGTTTTTTTATATATATTGCTTTGCAATAAAGAATCAGCATGGCAATGAGAGGTCAGAAAGGAAGACAGGGAGAGATACGGCTGACAGTCAGTTCCCAGAATGCATCAGTGCAGCATGAGAGAGGGTAAATGGTGTGTATAATGCGGATGCTTCCGGGGATGCCGTAAATAAGTGCTTAGTAAAGCCTCTGGCCTGTTTTAGCCTGTGGTTCTGGATTACTACTTTAAAATGTACATTTTACTGCATTATTTGGTCATAGTTAGGTCATATTTAGGGTTAAAGGTTCAAACACAAACTTAACCCTACATTTTTCATGTTTCTCGCCCCAAAAGGCTCCGGGGGGTGAACAAAGGCCTTCTGTAGCGAATCGATGCGTTTTTGTAAGAAAAATATCCATATTCAAAATGTAATAATCACTTTAATGTAGCTTGCACCAACAGTTGTACACGGAAGCAGTTCCGGGCGGATGAGGTATGAGGTCAGCGCTGCGCATGCGCTGGTGAGTCTCGTGAAAACCAACGTTTGTTAACAAGAGCAAAGGAAGCAAAGTTTCCTCTTGGCTTATATCGAAATCCTCCGACATTCTTCTTCACAAATCCTCGTTTTGTACTTCTAATAAGTGACCATTGTTTTGTTTTGATCTCTCCACTGCGTTTCCGCGTGCGTCACTTCTGAGCGGCGCATGCACAAAGCTGTCCTCATACGTCATCCACCCGGAACTGTTTCCAGTGTACAACAGTGACCGCAAGCTGCATTAAAGTGATTATTACGTTTTGAATATGGATATTTTTCTTACAAAAACGCATCGATTCGCTACAGAAGGCCTTTGTTCACCCCCCGGAGCCGTGTGAGACACTTTTTTTTATGAATGGGTGCTTTTTATTTCACTTCTTTTGGACTGAAGCACTGCAACACCCGCTGAGTGCCATGAAACAGCTTGAAAGATCAAAGACAATTTTTTATATACCTCCGACTGGATTCGACTGAAAGAAGAAAGTCATATACACCTAGGATGACTTGAGGGTGGGTAATTTATGGGCTAATTTTTATTTTTGGGTGAACTAACCCTTTAACCTTTTAGCATCTCTCACTAGATATTTCATTTCCAAACTACCACTATATGTGCAAGCAATTTAATAAAATGTTGCCAGATTCAAGTTAATATATTTCGGAAAAAACTGAATGCTTTTAGTCCCACTGGACAAAGTGGACATTGTGCTTTGAAAGTGTTGAAAAAACATGCAAGAATCAACGTATAATCACTTTGCAGAAATGTCGCCAATGGCATGTTTTTACAATGTGACTGTGTAGGAAATCCCCTAGATTTACATTGACTTCAGTGGGCTATTTTAAATCGGACTATTAAGTAACCACCCAAATCATGCTAGAAACCACATAGCAATATCTTATAAACCACATAGCAATATCTTATAAACCACATAGCAACAGTTTGGAAATCACACACAACACCTTAGCATCATGATGGTGAATTCTGGGCTGCATTTTTAGCACTAGGTGTTTTTGGCAATGTTTTTGTTTTCTCTCTGCACAAGCGTAAAGAAAAATGTTAATGGAGTCCCTGTCTTAACTAATCCAATGGTAGATTGCAGCAGAAAACAATAGTAATGAATCAGCCGTGATTACTGTCAGTTTGTTTTACTCTTCCTGAGAGGTACATCTGTATTTCAATTAGGTAAGATCAGAAAGCGTTGACTCTGCTCTCTACCGGTCCAGACTTGGGTGTCTGCCAGCTGAAGAGGAAGACAAACTGGCTTTAAGAGTTTAATAACCCGCAGGGCACCAAAACAAAGAGCGATCTCGAATTCCTTCTCCAGCTTTCAGACCTCCTCGACACCACTGATGTTGCATTTTTACCTTGGAAAGATCAGCTAACCATATCTTTTTTATCAAGCATGGCGAGAAAAGGTTGTCTGAGTTGGGTTAACTTTCATAACATAAGACGCAAAACAGTAATTTACTGTACAACTGGCTAGGGATAATAGTAGGTGAGAAGCAGAAACATGCAGTGTTTTTCTGATTAAAGTGACCTTAAAGTGCAACAACGCTCTTGTGAAACCAGCCAGTTGGGGAGGGCTTGCAAACCATATGCATCATGTGAAGATTAATGCTTTGTATTTTAGCTTAGGGTGTCTCAGACAGAGGTGGAAGTGAAGTGCTCTAGCATGAATGCAGAGGCATTTAATAGTTTTGCTTAACTGCTCTCGCAGCGTTGAAGAGGTCGGTTCCTCTTCCAGTTCTCGCTCCCCAATGCGGCTCTTGAGGTGTCACCGAGGGCTAAGCGGCAGATATGCTTACCTTAACCCCCAAATAAGTATCTCCACCTCTAAAGAGTGTGCGTCAGAGGTCTCAGAGAGGGGTGCGTGCTGCAGAACAACACCTGAGATCAAAGAACCTTGGGTTGATTGCGTCAAACACATGCACACACACCTGAACGCGCACAACGTCAACTAACATCTCTTCTTGTTCATACTGGAAGCTAGCAAATCCAAGACGTGTTACTAAAGGCCATCTGCGTCATAGCTCGTTCACTCACACACACATACACACGCTGTCCCCTCACCTCCTCCCACTGATGGATGTATCTGATGAGGCGTGAAAGCCTGAGAAGACGAAGCAAGCTGAGGATTTTGGTGAAGCGTACGATACGCAGCGCTCGGGCCGTCTTGTAGACCTCCGAATCGAAGCCTTTCTCCACTATTAGAAAGATATAATCCACCGGGATGGAGGACAGGAAGTCTACCACGAACCAACTCTTCAGGTAGTTCATCTTAATGACCTTTGGGTCCAGGATGATCTCTGAGCTCTCCTCGTTCACAATTCCCGTTCGGAAGTTCATGACCAGGTCCACCAGGAAGATGGTGTCCGAGGCCACGTTAAAGATGAGCCAGCTGGTGGTGGTTTGCTCGGAAAAGAAGGTAATTCCCACAGGAATGATAATTAGATTCCCCATCATCATGATGAGCATTATCAAGTCCCAGTAGAACCTGCAGGGGAGACAGAAAGTGACGTGTTAAAGTGGGACCACTTGAAGGCAAAACCGTTTTTCTCCCAGCAAAATTACAAATGAAAAATTGGTTCCCTTTCGATTCATGAGTGCAGATTTGAATTGATTTGGCCACACCTTACAGGAAGTTGAATTGGAATATGAATTAGAATGACAGGAAGAGGAGTTTACTGAACTGCAGTTCAGCACAGTAAAATGCATTCTGGGAAATGAAGTGTTTTTGTGCCCTGACCCACAAAAGGTAATTTTATAAATGTCAGTAAGACATTTTAAAAATAAGTTAATACTTTTATGCAGCAAGGATGTATTTAATTGATCAAAAGTAACAGTAAAGACTTTTACATTGTTACAAAAAAAAATGTTTTTTTTTACTTTCTATTTAAGTTTCCACAAAAAGATTAAGCACTACAACTGTTTTAACATTTAGAATAATAAAAAATGTTTCTTGAGCACCAAAACAGCATATTGGAATGATTACAAATAATTTCCACTTTCAAAAATGTTAAAATTTATATTCAACAATATAACAGTTATTTAAAATTGCAATAATATTTCAAAATATTACAGTTTTGACTCTTTTTTAATAAATAAATGCAGCCTATTTGAGCATAAACATATTCAAAACATTAAAAAACCTTACTGACCCCAAACTTTTGGTGCCAAAAAATCTATACATCTTCAAATTTTAAGGCTTTGTAATCTTTTCACAAAACATTTTGTCTTGATAAACTTAAAAATACAGTTGCACATGTATGATTTTCATTGAATTTCAATTTTAATTCTGCTTACTTTCATCTAAATTCGAATAGCAATTTTTTTCTTTCTGGTTGCTACCTCAATTCAAACTGGAATTTCTAAAGAATTCTCTTTTCATTTCTGAATGGCACATGACCCTCCAGCTCATACCAGCATGAATTTCCTGGTTTGAATACATCAGCATCCCATTCTGAAGACCAGCATCCACAACACAACATTTGGTCTTTTCAGTGTATTTCTGGTCAAACTTATATGGCTTAACCATTTCGATTACCTTATCTATCAAAGATTTACCCATAAATTGACTTTACAACCACTTCAAAAGCACCTTCACATTCCTTCCTATCCTGACTCTATTCCCGATAGCAGGAAAATGCTATCCCTGTTCAGCATGAAGATGATGTAGCAGGACTGGCAAGATTAAATTCCTGCTCTTTTCTGCTGGAATGCCCTCATTGCGACGGCCCTCAGATATTTGTGATGTTTCTCTGGGTCCTGTCTAACAGACTTCCTTTAGTGATCAGTACAGCTCGCGCCTGCAGTCCGCACATGATGCACTACAGCTCATTTCCCTGTCGCTTTTGATATCACCGCCAACACTTCCTGCTGGATTGCCGCCCTGTGACAGCGCAGCACGGCTCGCGCTTTGCTCTCTGGATGAGGAGGCAAAGAGCCACAGGACCGAAAAGGCAAGAGGGCGTTTGTAACATGAGAAGGTTTCCCTCTCTTATGTGAGAGTTGTATGTTTACAAGCGTCTGTGTGCGACATTCTGCTTTGCTTTGCTTGTACAATACGCATAAAGCTAATTAAAGGTACAGGCTGTAATTGCTGAGGCAGCAGCACTTGAACCCTCAGGAATTAGCTTGTGTTTGGAAAACATGTGAATGGAGCCACCATAGGGGTGAATGGAATCGCGGCAGCCGTTTGAAGGTGTTTGTTGATGCAGTACCACTAGCGGCCTGCTGGTCCCAGCAATTACACAGTGTGCACTTTCTTAATGTGTATTGCTAACAATCTAGCAAGCTAATAGAAGTATTAACTATCCTTTATGTTCCAAAAGTCCTCAAACAGCTCATTGGATAGTGGATAAAACACAAATTATGTCAGTTGCTATATAGTAAACCTCATAAATAAACATTTCTATTTCAAATCAATGCCTTTGAACTATCCATTGAGCAAAGAATCTGAAAAAAAATAATCACAGTTTCCACAAAAATATTAAGTAGCACTATTTTGAATATTGATTATGATAAGAAATGTTTCTCGAGCAACAAATCAGGACATTAGAATGAATTCTGAAGGATCATGTGACACTGAAGACTGTGGTAATGATGCGGAAAATTCAGCTTTGCATCACAGGAATAAATTGCATTTATAAAGTAGAAAATGGTTCTATAACAATATTACTGTTTTTACTGTTTTTTGGTCAAATAAATAAAGCTTTCAAAGACATTTGAAAAGTCTTTTCGACCCCAAACTTTTGTACGGTAGTGTATAGACATCTAAATTATAAAAATATCAGCATTATTAATTATGAGCATTTATCACTGGACCGTCAGCCTACAGTAAACCATCATACCACATATCATTGCTCAGCTGATGTTATATAATCATAATGTAAAATGTTAGTTACATTTTGAAAAGCTCACAAAATTATTATCAGTTGTAGTTTGTGATACTCTGCACTGCAGTCTCAGTATGTCCGTCATTCGCTCTCTTCACCAGAGCACTGAACTCGTGAGAGATTTTCAGTTGCTTGGCAGAAGATGCAGCACACAGCTCGTACAGCGAGAAGAATCGCATTATGATTTCAAACCTTCAGTGTTACGTAACAAGACACCCAGTGTTAAACAGACATGCGAAGAATTGAAGGACAAAACGGCAGTATTTGGACTGACTGCTTAATTAATTCCAAATCTGAGGGGAAAAAAGGAAAATGACTTTGTATGCTTAATCCTCAAGATATCACTGTTTGTTTGTTTTTATAGTTATTCATTTATTTTTAGTTATGTTTATTATTTTTGAAATTTAATTGATCATCATCTTTGATGCTAATTTACTCTTACTGATAAAGCTGTCAAAATCATTTCTGACAGCAGGAATGTTTTGTTTTGATATCCACTGGTCAAGAAGATGCTTCTGATAAATAACGAAACGTCAGTCCGTGTCTACCTTGGCAGACCGGACATGTCCCTGAAATGGCTACAGACTCTGCAACACATATAAAACGTCGTAAATGAATGTTTTGCATCTCTACATCTGTTTAGCACAGGTTAAAGACTTCCATTGTCGTTTCGCAAGTGCGAATCTAATGTTTGACAACAAGCCAAACCAAACACAAGTGAAGTAATTAGCGAACACTGCTACGTTGGTGGTATTACTCATGCCACCTAATGTGAAGAAATCTTCCTCGGCACAAAGTGAAAAATAGCCAGTTTTTATGTCTGCCGTGAGCAGACATGAGTCAGCTCTCTGAATGCTCTCAAACAATAGAAGATATTTTTTTGCCACGCTGAAATGTTCAGAGGTCAGTGTACTGTATATACACACACGCACACGCTGTAATTGCATTAATGTAGCCTCTGTGTCTTGTAAAAACCAAAGCCAGACGTATTTTGACGGGCGCCGGACTGGCCTAGAGAACCACACAAAATGTCCTGGCCGCTGATAACGGCATACATCCATGAACTAAAATAGATGCTTTCAAGAATCCTATCTCATGCTAAAAACCCCTGGCTGGTGCCTCCGATGAGGCCGATGCACTTGGCTGTAATGGATCTGAGCGAATGAGAAAAGCTCTCGGCCTTGCTTTATAAATATCCACCGATGCTGTATCAAATAATTGTCTGTGCTTCGGACCAAACAGGCATCATTGGTTAATAATATCCACCTTGGTTATTTTTATTTGGGAGCTCTAAAAAGATGAAAGAATTCATTATTTGATATTGCTTCTGCTGTTGGTTGCAGTATAATCGAGTGTGGAGGTATATCGAGTACTCGTATTGAGAGAGGTTTGACAAGCCGTTTTGCTTTTGTAACTGTAGCCTTGACTACCGAATGACAGACAGGCTGTATTGTCAGAGGTGGGATGGTTGCCATGTGACCATCTGTCCTACTGGTGAATGCTAAAGACAAGCATAGAAGACGTGACCCCGGCACAATGGTTGTATATGCTCGAATGCGCTTTTCTGTCTCTCTACAGCAGCTACAACTTCATTTCAGTGTGGAATTGGGTTCTTTAAAGCAATAATGAACATAAAAATTAAAATGACCATTTCATATAATAAAAGTGAATCAGGCTGTCAAAATAAAAAGAATCATGAGTTTTGAAGTCCCTCGATAGCTGTGTGAGAAATTTAAACGTAAAGTTGTTTCTCACTGACTATGTTTACATGGACATCAGTAATCTAATTATTTACCTTATTCTAAATAAGACAATATTATGATTAAGGTGTTTACATGAGTTGATTTTAGAATATTCCTTTCATGTTCCCGTTTTACATGTTATAGTACATAGTTCGATTAATGGCACACGTCATTACGTCAGCACGCGACGCCATCCGACGTCCCCTCTGGAGTTGCACGTATAAACATATAGTTCATCTTTGTTATGATGCCATATGCAGTTTTGGGTGTTTCATTTTTAATTTACTGAAAGCTATGTATATAAGCTATGTATATAAATGCAGTTAATTATTTGTCATGCTATACATGCAAACAGATGACGGCGTTTGCGACTAAAATAGGAATACTCCACATGTCTTAATTCGATTAGTGTTTACTTCGATTATGACTTTAGCCGGATTAAGGTAATCAAAAATCTCTGTTTACATGGTAGATTCTTAATCAGAGTATTGTCTTAATCGTATTAAAATCGGAGTATTGTTGTCCATGTAAACGTTCTGATTGATCATCTTCCGAAATGTGAGCTGTTAACTCAAAAACCGAATCAGTGAGTTGAACTGAATCAGACTGGATTGTGAACTAATCATTCAAACTGATTTTATGAACTTATGAATTTTATGAGTCACTGAAAAGATCCAACTCAAATGAATTTGGAACATTGCTACTCCTGTCATAATACTTATTATATATATAGCAGCTTTGATGAGCTTAAAGGGACAGTTCAACTAAAAAATCATTTACTCGCCTTCGAACCAAAAATTGGAATAAATAAAAAAAATTTTGGAGGTTCTTAAAGAGATGGTTCACGCAAAAATGTAAATTCTGTTATCATTTCCTCAAGTTTTGCCAAACCTGTATGCGTTTCTTTCTTTTTGAACACAAAAGAAGATATTTTGAAGAATGTTGGTAATCAAACAGTTGATGGTAGCCATTGACTTCCATAGTGTTTTTTTCATATGATGGAAGTCAATGGCTGCCACCAACTGTTAATAAAAAAAACAAAACAAAATAAAATAAAATAAAGAAACTCATACAGGTTTGGAACAACAGAATTTACATTTTTGGGTGAACTATCCCTTTAAGAAACGTTGCAAAATGTTAAACGTTTTTATTTATTCCAATTATTGGTTATATATTATATAAAAAATAAAAGATTATAAAATAATAATGTTTTATATATAAAAGATATATATATATATATATATATATATAATAAGTCCTCTGTAGTCTTATTTTTTATGCAACTAGATATAGATAGATAGATAGATAGATAGATAGATAGATAGATACATTTATTTATTTATTTAATTTTTTTTTGGTGGACATAAAACTTGCTGTGGCCTGTTTGCAGAGCTCTGCAGTCACACTGCATTCATAAATTGGGTGTTCTTCAGCATTGTATCTGAGAAAAAAAAAACAGACTTAGGCTATTTAAAGAGTACCAAGGGGCATCAATTTGGAAAGGGTGAGACACGCACTCACAAAGACCTTCATTAGACTTTGGGACATGTCTTTGAGACAAGCCTCCAAAAAGCAACAGCAAAAAGCATCAATAATGCAAGACAAACTTGCATGCCCCTAAAAATAGAGGTTAATCTGGGTTTAGAAATCAGAGGCCGTTTGATAGGGAGAAGGAATCTGCTCACATACAAATCCTGCTTTTCCACAACGTGTGTGATTGATTTATAAGCCAGAGATTTGACCCGAGCTCATCCGTTACCTGATAAATCCTGCCACTAAAAAAGAAAAAGAAAAAACACGCACAAAGTCACTCGAAACGGTGAAGAAATTCTGGGAAGGTGACGTCAGTCACGTCTGAAGACCTTCAATAGATTTTCCTTTCCCCGATGAAGAATTGTGACCACAGCAATAGGCTGGACAAACAGGGAAAGCAAGAGACAGATGACATGCAATATGGAGGACCGATAAAAGAAACATACGACTGAGTCACGCGTGACAAAAGCCGATGACAAAAGAGCTCAGGCCACATCAAGTCAAGCATGAGCCCTTTCTGAAAACAATGAATAATAAATCTTACTAACCTCCTATTAATCTTTAAAGAACCACATTGAGATATTGAGTTTCCTAATGCATCAGAACCAAAACAGCACAGGTGAATGCTGTTGTCACTCATGTGGTGTCGCTGGTTCCAAAATTTTCGGTTCACAGCTGGGACATTATTGGAAGAAAATGAGCAAATTTCACAAAATTAACTTGAAAAAGCTTAGAAACAAAAGAGCAGTTCCCTGTGTGGCTGAGAAAGAAAGGCCATTGTAAATGAGCAGATGATACCGAAGCCTGCCAAGTGTAGCCAGTATCACACGGTTCAGGCTTTCGGCCATTAGAAGCAATAATGACTGTCATCCTCCTATTCACTCTATTTTTCTTTCTGTCCACTGTCTCCCCCTTCATATCTTCTGTTTTCTCTTTCTCACCTGTTTTCTCCTTTTATGGTTCTCTCTTTGATGTAAAGTCTATTTGGCAAGTGCGATCAAAGTGCACTCGATATCGTGTTTACCACCTGCAGAATTGAAGCATGGCCGTCTAAGAATGCTATGAAGTAGCTAGTACCAAATTAATTTATTTAAAAAAAAGACGATGCCTTTGGGCTGTTCATAAAGAGTGTTATTTTAGTAGCAATACTGTATTCATTTTTGTTTAAATTATTATTGTTTTGCTTAATTTTTATTTCTATTTTAGTTTAATTTTAGTACTTAAACTTATTTGATTTGAGTTAGTTTCCAAGGCAACATTTCAAATTTTCATTTGTTTTTAAAGTTTAAGTTTTCATGTAAATTTTAGTTTGTTTTAGTCATATTTTTACATGCTTTTGTGATTTTTATTCGTTTTTGTTTGCTTTATTTTTATTTATGTTTAAGTAATTTTAGTACTTCAACTTTAACTTTTTTTAAGACATTTCTAATTTTCATTTATGTTTTTTTAGTTTAAGTTTTAGTCGTATTGTTACATGCTTTGAGATTTTTATTAGTTTTTGTTTAAATTATTTGTTTTGCTTTATTTTTTTGTTCATAAAGTTGAAAGTACTTCAACTTTAACTTTTTATTTCAGTTTCCAAGGTGACATTTCTCATTTTTGTGAACATTTTTTAAATTGAAGTTTTCATGTAAGTTTTAGTTTTAGTCATTTTATGTACTTTTTCATTGTTGTTTGTTTTTAATTATTTATGTTTTGCTTTATTTGAATTTTTTGTTTTCGTAATTATAATACTTCAACTTATTTTTTTTTTTTTCGGTTAGTTGCCAAGGCAACATTTCTAATTTTCACTTAAAGTTTTTTCGTCTAATGCTTAAATTTCAATTAACAAAAATAACTTTTAATAATACAATAATAACACTCCTCATGAATTATGGCCTTTTTTTTAAATAACTTTTTCAAACAATCTGTATACAGAAATGTCAACCATTTAAAAAAGTATTTATACCTGAAGTCCATAATTTTCTTTTTAAACGAGTTTCCAGAACACTCCCCCTGTCTGCCGTTGGTCAGCCAAACAGATAGTGCCGCCCCCCCAAATCACTCCATTGGTTGAAATAGTGTTGCTGAGTTGAGATGCCCAATTATTTCAATGTTTTGAAAGTGCCACAGATCCAATTTTTTTAAGACTTTATTTTAAAGGAAAATTTACATTTTTTTATATAATTTATAAAAAAATTATAATTTTCCTCTGCATATTGCCATCTGTATTCTGGCATCAGAAAATGTACACACTTCAGCTTTAATTACTGGATTCTCAAAATGACCTCCTTAATAAGTTGTATATCGTACAGTATGTGATTGTTAAGCAGCCACATCCTTTGTACATTATGGCAGAAAGGTCAATCATGTTACATCACAGGGTTCAAAGCGATGTTAATCTCGTTCAGTGTGTGTTGGACATCTAATCCGATCTCACCTTCTCTCATCCCTGCTCTGATGTTGAAGGGCTTTACACAAACCGTTCTGATCTGTTTCAGGGGTGGCGTAGCCGAGTGGTTAAAGACCTGAAAGGTTGTAGGATTTAATCCATGAACTATCCCCAGGGGGGGGGGATAATAAGTGCATTGAGAGTCGCATCGCATAAAAACATCAGCTAAATGTCAAGTAGTAGTTGCAGTAGAAATGGACTTACAGCAGACATAATGGGTCATTCATATGTTGCAGTATTGGCTGACCTCTGTAGCTACAAAAATAATGGATATGTGTTGTAAGTACATACTTCTAAGGTACACCAGCCTTTTACTTGAGAAATTAGCTTTTGGACTTGCTCAGGCACTTAATGTTAATTAATTACAGCTTGATTATTTGCACAAAGTAGCATGATGGAACCCAATTTCACTACTGAACAGATGTCGCCATATTTGCCAAGTCTCCTCCTAACATGAGAAACTGGCAATTTATTAAGAAATATTAAGGTGTTTCTTTATTTATTTACATGGTGTTGACTTTGATTGAGTGTTTAATTTCAATTTTACAAGATTTTACAAGACTAACAAGAAAGTGGCATTGGGGACACAGGAAAAACTGATAGGCTGATTATGAATTTGAACAATATTTCCAAAAAACGTGATTTGTTTAATATATTAGGATTAGGAATGACCCTGCTTTTGTAGTTAGGTAGTGACTTGGGACTGTAACATCTGAGTTGTTTTGCTCTAACATGTTACACATGATATGCCAAAGCAAAATACATCAAGTACACGGGATAAATAAAACAGTGAGACAGGTGGGAGTCGAGCTAATGACCCTGTATGGGATAGAGTTCTCCACATTCATAGACAGTGTGGAGCTCTTTTCAGCACCATGGAGAGCGTTACGGGCTGAAACTACTGATCAGACACACCATCCTTTCTGCCTTGCATCTATCTATCTATCTATCTATCTATCTATCTGTGTGTCTGTATGTCTGTCTCTGTCTATTTATCTATAATGTTTATCTATACAATTATGGTAAAAAAAACAAAAAACAGCTGTGGTTGTCAGAACTTTACTGTAAAAACATGTTGTTTGATGTTTCAAGCATTTTGCTGACTGCATCATTTTAGTTCCTAACTGTATATGTCATGAAATGATAACCTATTTTAGCTATTAATATCTTTTGTTACTTTTCAGTAAAAAGTACAGTAAATGTTAAATGTACAAAAAAATAACTCCAGTTGTCCAATTGAAAGCCATATGATGACTTTAAATTCATAAACATTAGCTTCTCCAACAACTATGACAAATAAAAATAAGAAAGAAATGTGGTGGTTTACGCACAAAAAGAATTCTGGGAAAGTCCTGTTTCCCATATATAAGGTGGTTGATATTTTTTACTAATAAAATGTTAAAAAATTACAGTAAACATTTATACAGCAAAAAAAAATGTAAATGATGTTTTACCGTATATGGTGAGGTAAACCACCTAACCATATTTTTCAGACATTTTTGCAGTATATATATTCATTTATGCATCTATCTATCTATCTATCTATCTATCTATCTGTCTATCTATCTATCTGTCTGTCTGTCTGTCTGTCTATATTGGCGCAATGGGGTGAGAAACAAACTGGAGACTTCAAACGTCCAAGTGGACCAACAAACTCCAAATGATGCACAACAATATGATATTATGCTGTTGCTTATGTAATTATTCCCTTCCTAACAAGCTATTTGCCAATAATCTAGTGCCAAATGGCCAAATTTTTGCCCGTAGTAGTCTAATTTGAAGTAGACTGGCCAGTCAAGTTGTGCATTCTCGTGGGGGGCACTGGGTTTGAAAATCCCCTCCATTCACCTGACTAACGCGATTAGCGTTAAACTGCTTTAGATCAACTGTCCCAGCGCTAAAATTGGCATGGGCTGTTATCTGGTGAGAGCCACACGGGACCATACAGAGCCACGAGATAAAACAATAGAATAATCTGCGTGCTTCTGCCTCAAAACAAGACGTGATCTCACAGCCACCCTCGTTCCTTCTCATCTCACGGCAGACACTAACAGCTATGTTTTTACAATGCCAAAGAGTGGTGCATCATTCCCTGCGCGCACCAGCACACGCGTCTTACACAACAACAGAATTGAATGCCCAATGATGGCAGGTCGAAGACGTCCCATGATGACTGCCGTGCCGTTTATTCACCGAGATGACATTCACCCCTACTCGTGCCAAGGGCATTGCGTGCGTTCAGGTTCTGGTTCCCCGAAACGCCACGCAAAACGACCGCAAACGCGGCGCGCGGCGCACGCAGAGCCCATTTTACCGTGACCTGAGTGTGCGTGGGAAGGTGACTTTCCACACTCCTTACCTAAAATCACTATAGGGGTGAATGATCCAATATCCAGCCGTCTGCACTCTCTCCTGCTCTTTCTCCACAGCTTTCTGACTCCCGAACATCCGCAAGGAGAACTTATTCACGCCGGGCTGCATCATGGCTCCAAATTGCCGCTGCATAAACCCGTGTTGCCTGGACGCGGCGTCTATATCTTCAAACCCGACCATGGCTTCTTCCCGGTCCCCCTTTGAACCCACTGAGTTGCCGTGGTCTTTCATGTTCTGGCTCCCCATGCTGTTCTTCAAGATCGAGTCTTGCCTCTGGAACACATTATTCCCATCCGCTTTCTCCTCTTTGTTGCTCGAGAACGAATTGGATTTGTCTTCCATGGCGGTTTCAGAACGTGCTGTCTCCGGGTGCGGAGGACAGGCTACGCGTAAAAGTCGAAAGGAGCAGCTGGCGGCTCTTCTGTTTCATTGGACGTCCCTCAAACCACCGCTGCCTCCAGTGCGAGTGCTGCTGCACAACTGAGAGGCAGAGCAGTGGTGAACCCGACGGGATCAGCTTTCTTGGGCTGCTGCCATCTACTGTCTGAATTGAGCGCGTCCCGTGGCTCTCCAAGCGTGTCGCGGACGCGGACGCACTGCCATAATGCGCTGCTCCGATATGCGTCCAGACTAAAAGGTTGCCAAAGGAATACGATTTGAACATGATGGTGTAGATGCAAATCAGGGTTATGTAAAGCATTTGGGAAGGGCATGTTTTAATATGAGGTGAATTGAAATGGTAATTATATTATGATAGACTAACATCCCTGTGGTTACGACTATCTATAAAATATCATGTGCCATAGGGGTTTGCGGTCTGACAAAATCATACATAGTTTTTAAAAATTGTATACATTTTGTATTATACATATATTATGTAGATATTTTCCCCACTTTATATTTTAATAACCATAATGCCTGTTATTATTATTTGAACAAAAGTTTGGCATCTGTTCAGAACCAACTTCACATTATGTAACAGATTTAAGAAGAAAAGTCTCTAAACAATATAACTAATATTATAAAACCGTTCTGACTGGATTGACAGTCATAATTATATTATGAAATGAACTTCTATGTGGTTAAAATCTCATGATAAATAAGGATTTGTGGTACAACAAAATGATTTTTAATGATTTTATGCAGGTTTGTATTAACTGAAAGCCAGTTAATTTCCTGCAAGTTCAGTAAAAAATAATTTACTTTTTTTTTAACTGTAGTACATTTATTTTTTATCATACCAGAGCCTTTTTTCAGAGCCAACAATATTTATACTAACTCTATTCCAAGTGCATAATTAAGGTATAGATAGGAAAGAAGAAAGCAAGCAGTATTTTGGAGAGAGAAGAGAGATTTTTTTAACATGTCTGTAGAGAAAGTGCTGTCATTGTAACTGTGATGTAGGTGGTGACAAAAGATTGAAGGTAAGTGACCACGGAATAAACAGTACAGCCAGATCTCTCCCAGTTGACACATTTTTACCATCACATGATAGCTTACATTATACTGTCAGCCCAATGGCAAGACTCACATAGCTATTTTAAATTCAAGACTGTCAACCTGTAAATCTGGTTGCAGGCTCTAAATTCACTGCCAATATAGGGACATTTTGAATCTGAAGTCAGAAATGTTGATAAAACAGCTTGAGATATGGCTAACTAATCTTTTCAGGTTTTTAAAACCCGCTTTCATCTGGTTCTTTCAACCATGTGAGAACTGCTCCCTATTAACACTGGAAGCACTGGCCCTGAACTGATCGTTTTCCCAAAATAAAGCTTTTCTTCTGAGTGCTCTGATATTATCTGTGAAAAATGTTAAAAAAAAAAGTCTACTTTATGGACCCTGCCTAAACTTTTATGGTTTAAGTGACGTCATTTAAAGTCATAAAACACAATATTTAAACAAGTAGTATTCAGATTTTGTCTTTCAATATTGGCTCGTCAAATTGATTTCATTTTCTTTACAGTCCTTTCAGGCTGTTCCCAGCTGATTTAGAGAGGAAAATAGAGTTGATGATGATGGTGATGATGATTTGTGCATGCAGGACAGTTGTGGACAAAAACTGTGAAGTGATGAAAATCCAGACCAAGTCCACCTGCTACCCTGCCGTCCTGCTGTGATTGTGAATGTGAGGCTTAAAACCTCACATTTTCCCATTTTGGACATGATGAGTTTGAACCTGGTCTCACCAAAGGTAAATCAGAAGCTATGGTAGATTCTGTAAAACTGAGGCAATTTCAGCATATTAACTGCTTGTTTGCAATTTGTATCCAACACACAGAATCCCACTAACAGCATTAAATTAGTAGGTCTACCTACACCATTCCCTTACAATTTATCATAATAATTTTCACCAAAGTACCCTTATTATTATAATACAACTATTTTTATTACAATAAAACAGTGGTGGATTGCTAGCACTGTCATTAAAATGTTTTGAAAGCTTTATATACTAACATTAAAAAGTTTGTGGTCAGTAAGACTTTTCTTATGCTCACAATGGCTGCATTTAATTGATCAAAAATACATTAAAATGTAGAAATATTATGAAATATTATTACAATTTAAAATAACTGTTTTCTGTTTAAATATATTTTAATACATAATTCGTTCCTTAGATTGCAAATCTGAATTTTCGGATTCCATTACTCCAGTCTTCAGTGTCACATAATATTTTATAATTAATTTGCTTTTCGTAGTTCCATTTATTGGAATGTTTGTGGGTTCTATTAGTCCAAAAAAAGATAAAGGAAAAATCACAACATAAAAGTCAATTTATGTTTCATGATATTAACAATTTAAAAATGTAAGCCTTGTTTCCTGGGCACAGATAGTTGTGGACTGTATTTCAACAAAAATTATGATTCACCACTGGACAATCTGTGTACAGGGAACTTCCTGCTACTGGGCAGCATTCATATGAAGACTATCCAGCGTAGCACATTTGGCAGTGAGGTCATTATATATAAATTAACCAAATTAAAGCTGACATTCCTTTTATTTCCTCCGTTTTGCTTTCAGCCAGAGTTTTGCCTGGATTAGTTGGCATACCAACTGTTCCCTTACAGGGCAGTCCAGAATGCTTGTGTAACTTTAGTTTTGGGGCGAAGCATTGCGTAATTTATGAACACAAGGTAATAACTCACAGAGACTGACCACAGAGCTTAAGCGCTGCTGGATCACATGTGCGGGGGGGAGGGGGGGATTTTTATATCCGAAAATGTGATTTGATGCTCTCGAGCTAACTAATAAACCTGAATTTGGCACAGATGTGGGAAGCTGAATTGCTTAGCATCCTGCGAGGCTAATGTTCTCATGTGCACCTATTAGGTTACATTCACTCATGCGATATTTTACCCAGATGTGAAACATGACATGCTATTCATGCCAGCTATTCCTCACACAACAAATATAGACTTCCGGCAAAAAAAAAAATAAATCTAAGCATTGTTTCAAAATAACTGACTCTTTCCGTTCACTCATACACAGTGCTGGATAGTAACTGATTACATGTAATCTGGATTACGTTATCAGATTCCAAACAATAAGTACTTGTAATTAGATTGTATTACATTTTCAAGTACTCATAATCAGATTCAAGTTATTGATTACATATTATTTACACAATAGCAGTAAATTATTCATAATATATTGATTTGCCTCAATTCTTTTTTTTTTCTCTCATATTTTCCTTTCTAAAAAATCTTACTGCTGTATACATTCAGAAAGTCTGGTGTAGTGTAATGTTTAATGCAATTTATGATGTTAAAACAAAGAATGGAAAATATTTTCACACAAGTTAGGTCAAAAATAATCAAAAAGTAGTCAGAATACATTACCCTAATATGTAATCCAACAGATTGTTACTAACTACAATTGCCGTTATGTAACTTGTAATCAGTGGTAACTGTAAGCAGTATACAATTGTAATCGACAGTCTAACCACTGCACTGCTCATACATCTTAAAGAAAATGTAAATTTTAATATCACTATTAAAATATTTGTTCTTTATTTCCCTTTCTAGTATACACATTTAGAAAACCCAAGCAACTGCATAGGAATGCATTAAATGCAACAAAAAAATTTTTTAGGTGGTTACTAGGCTTTTGCTAGGTGGTTGCTAGGTTGTTCTGGTCTGTTGATAGACCATTGCTATGCAGTTACTAGGTGTTCTGAATGGTTTGTAGATGTTGCTATGTGGTTGCTAGGGTGTTTTTGGTTGGACTAATAAGCCATTTCTATTCACTTAAGGTGTTCTGAAATTTTTAGAATATTGCTGTGTGGTTGCTAGGGTGTTGCCATGTAGTTGTTAAATTGGTAGTTGCTAGATTGTTTTGGGTGGTTAATATGCCATTGCAATGCAGTTGTTTTTAGCATGTTGCTATGTAGTTGCTAGGGTGTTGCTAGATTGATTTGGTGGTTAATATGCCATTGCAATGCAGTTGTTTTTAGCATGTTGCTATGTAGTTGCTAGGGTGTTGCTAGATTGATTTGGTGGTTAATATGCCATTGCAATGCAGTTGTTTTTAGCATGTTGCTATGTGGTTTCTAGGCTGATGCTATGTAGTTTCTTGATTGTTTTTGGTGGTTAATATGCCATTACAATGCAGTTGATTTTAGCATGTTATGTGGTTGCTAAGGTGCTGATATGCTGTGTGGTTGCTAGGGTTTTGGCTTTGGTTCTGGGTTGTTATAGAACACTGCTATGCAGATTACTAAATTGTTCAGTATGTATTTTTAGTGTGTTGCTATGCACTTGCTAGACTCTTGCTAAGTGGTTGCTAGGTTGTTCTGGGATGTTGATAGGCTATTGCTTTTTGCTGTTGCTTAGGTGTTCAGGACCCGTATTCACAAAACATTTTATCTTACCACTAAGACTTCTCCTAAAAAGCAGTAAAAGTTTTTAGCTAAGAGTTTTCTCTTAAAACCTATTCACAAAGCTCCTGAGACAAACTTTTACTAAGGAATATAGAGAAGTCTTAGGCTAAGAGTAAGGACGGGGTTGACCTCATTGCTATGGATGATGTCAGCATGCTTACTAACTACGCACACAGTGATTGGCTGATAGGGGTATCTGTCAGAGATTTATTCATAGAAATATTGTATTGGAGTGCAATATTATGTTGCCATATTCAACTGAAGGTTTAAAAATAAAGATTTTAAAATGCAGGTTTAGTGTCACCAATTAAACAAGTATATGTTCAGCTAGTTGTTAGCCTCTTACATGTATGCTTCTCGTAAACAATTAGTGAATATGCATATAAACAGCCTTTTAATTAACAGAGTAGAATAATCATGGCTAATAGTAAGACATGCAAATGTAAAAGAAAACTTCTAATGTTGCCACGCATTAGTAGGTGAGAGTGTGATTACTTTGCACACATATAGAGCTCTTTGTGTTGTTCTGAATAGCAGCAACATTTTATCGGTCACATTCTTTAACTGTAATCCTATTTCAGATCTGTCTTGTATCGTGGGCCGTTGTGTCTGCATTATGGCCTCTGGTGAAATAAAGTACTATTACTCTGATTCTGTCTTGCCATGTCAGAGCAGCAGAAAACGAACAGCAAACGGAGGACGATCCTGTTTTAGTTTCCATTCGACCTTGTGCTAGTTCACGTTCGATGTTTTGGGGGCTCATCAGGGCGCTTTCACCTTAACTGAGCTGAATATGAATCTGTTATCTGGATTAGGGGAATTATAGCTGAGCTCTCAGAAAGTTTAGAACATCTCTCTCTCACTGTTGTCCTCTGATCAGTTATAAGACTGAAAAGCTCCTTGCGGAAAGACACAATATTGATTTATATTGTAACACTTCTACTATTTATAAGTTTATATTTACATTTAAATATGTAGCCCTGTGGTCCTGTGACCATTTCATTCCACTACATTCTACATTCATATAGCAGAATGAAAAAAAAGCTCACTTGACTTGACTTGACAGTCATCTCTTTTTTAATATTTGTAACATCGAATAAATGAGGACCACCTTTTGGACACCCCTGACTTATCTTTGCAAGAAAAGAGCTCAGCTAGCACAATTACGTTGTAAAAACATTTTTTTTAAAGTTATAAAAATGTTATAATGATGTACATAGGCTACTGAAAAGGGATAGTTCACCCAAAAATTAAAGCTTTGTCATTATTTATTGACGCTAATGTCCAGGGCTGGAGTGGGACTCATTTTCAGCCCTGGAGTTTCATGCCTTACACCGGCCCACTTATTTTTTTTTATTTTTTTACTGGCCTTTTTAAGTGGCGCTTTCTATTATCCATTTTTCATCTATAATTTTTTTGCTCGCATATCTCCAACAACTGAGTTTTTTTGTTTGTTTGTTTGTTTTGAGCAAGGTGCCGCTGTCAGGGGAGTCAAAAGATAATTACGTCATCATTAGGGTTGCCAATTAACTTCAGAAATGGAAAATCAGGGACAATTGTGATTCTTTATCTTTTATTCTTTAAGAAAATAGTGTTTATTCTTGTAGAAAATAAGTGTTTGTTCTTTAAGAAAATAAGGGACAGAATAAGGGACGCTCCAAATATTTGTTCTGTACCATAATGTATGTCTGCCTGCAGTCAAATAGTTCTCAGAAATAATCACAATTGTTTTGCTTATGTGCAATTATTCTAAAAATAATTTTAATGTCATACAAAAAATGTCATCGGCCCGAGTAAATTGTACCAATATAGAATTGTGACTTCACAAGTGTAGTAAGTTAGGAGGTGAAAATACTGTGAAATTACAAATGGCATGAAATTTGAAAGCGTAACAACTGAAGATCTATGAAACGTCAGTCAATAAAGCATTTTAAACAATGGCATTTAAAGTTTTGAACTAAAATGTGATTGCAACCATGAATGAAAATGCATATTTTTCAATTAAAGAAAACTTAGAGAGTGTGGGCTGCTTCTGGTGCTTGTTTTGTTTTGTGTTTTGTGTTTTGTGTTTTTTGTTTTGTTTTGTTTTGTTTTGTTTTGTTTTGTTTTGTTTTGTTTTGTTTTGT
>NW_015537939.1:2901757-2903042 GCF_001515605.1 Sinocyclocheilus anshuiensis | reverse complement strand
TTTTGTTTTGTTTTGTTTTGTTTTGTTTTGTTTTGTTTTGTTTTGTTTTGTTTTGTTTTGTTTTGTTTTGTTTTGTTTTGTTTTGTTTTGTTTTGTTTTGTTTTGTTTTGTTTTGTTTTGTTTTGTTTTGCAAGAATATGCTGACCACTCCAACTAGATTCTAGTGACTATGGAATGTGGATTATTCTTTTAATGTGGCAGTACTACCATTCGGTCAATCAAATACACCTATTTAATCTGCATGTAATTGAACTGCAGTGTAACATAACTGCAACCAAAATGCACTGTTATGAAAGTATTTTGTTTTTGCTTGGATTGTACTATATAAGCAAGGAAATAGACAAATAACACAGAAAGATTTATCCGAATGAACCTGCTGTTTAGTTCCTCACATTACATCACCGTAATATAAATTCAGATTGGTCTGTGATCTTGTTTATTCACCCTTGTCCTCTGCTAGTTCTGGTTTGCTAATGATTGATGACTTTTCTTTAGACGAAACTGAAGGTCAGTTCAGGGCCAGTTCTCTCCATGTGAAGTCAAACTCTTCCACAAGCAAGTGTCTGATACACAAAAATACTGTAAGTGGTGTGGACTAAAGCCATCAAGTGGGCTCATTGCGGTATGGATTTATCCACCTTGACAGAAGGGGGCAAATGAGAAGCATCAGGGCATCGAAAATGAAATTGTCCTTCCAGCGGCCATGAGGCATTACCTCTAATGGAAGGATATTCGAGAGAGAGATGCAAGTGGAAACTAAGGCGGAGACTCACAGTAGGTGGTTGCCCAGGTGTTGCTAAGATAGCTGTGTAGTTCCGAGGCTGTTTACAAGAAGATTGCTTAGAGAAAGGAAGAGAGACATGCATGCAGACATCAGAAATTGAAAAAGAAAGAAAGAATGATAAGGAGGGGTAAAATCAAAGGAAGACAGACAGATTAAGAGACAACCTTGGTCAATTCTTCATGGTCACTTTAACTCTGAGAGTAAGAGCTCGTCTGTCTTTGAAGGGATCTGTGACTCAGCTCAGCTTCACTTAGAGTTAGTAAACACTAATTAAACTGCCTTGGCCATTGTGTTGTCTCTCTTCACCTGCACTATCAGTGTTCAGAGGCTCGCCACCGTCCATCCACTGGGACAAAGAAAGAAAATCCCTAATCAGAAGTCTAGTCCTGCCTGTCACTCTGCTTTACAACTCCTTTCAAAATGAGCTTCTGCAATTACTTCTAAACCTGACTGACAGATATTCAATGCTGAAAACTCACAGTATTGCTCTTCTTTAGGCTC
>NW_015537939.1:2901559-2901685 GCF_001515605.1 Sinocyclocheilus anshuiensis | reverse complement strand
TATTAAAGCTATTATTATAGTTTGTTACCTTTTTGTTTAATTAATTTTTATGAAATTGTATTCATATATAAAATATTATGATTATTCTATATTTATGCTGCTGCTACTTCATTTAATAATTCTAAT
>NW_015537939.1:2893964-2898951 GCF_001515605.1 Sinocyclocheilus anshuiensis | reverse complement strand
GTGTCTCTCTTCACCTGCACTATCAGTGTTCAGAGGCTCGCCACCGTCCATCCACTGGGACAAAGAAAGAAAATCCCTAATCAGAAGTCTAGTCCTGCCTGTCACTCTGCTTTACAACTCCTTTCAAAATGAGCTTCTGCAATTACTTCTAAACCTGACTGACAGATATTCAATGCTGAAAACTCACAGTATTGCTCTTCTTTAGGCTCACTGCCTTTTTTTTTTTTTTTTGCATTTGCATTTTCCTGGTGCATTTTTCTTTTTCTTTTTTACCATGAACCACCCACTTGAAGAGAAAGTGGCCAACATCTGAACAGCTTTTATTAATTAGATAATAATAATAATAATAATAATAATAATAATTAGTAGTAGTAGTAGTAGTATATTTTGTTACATTTGTATTAATATTTTATTATTATACAATTATTATTATTATTATTATTATTATTATACAATATTATTATTTTTATTATTATTATGCTGCTGCTGATGATGATTATTCATTGAATAATTTTTATTGAATTTATTACCGGAGCAGACGGACCTTTCTCCCGAGCCTGGCAGAGACGGCTCGATTAGTTCCGGGTTTGATGAAGGCCCGCTTTCCGAAAAACGAAATGTGATGTGATTGGTTAGCTGAGCCAGTGTGTTGTGATTGGCGAACAGCTTAGACGGTTTTTCAGTACTGCCACGCCCCTTGCCAAAGCAGCAAGTTCCGTCTGCTCCGGTATAGTTAAGAATGTGTCAATTTGAGCCAGATTCAGACCCCAAGAATATTGAGCAAGAGGATCACGCAGAACCTTTGCATGCACGGATATTGCAAGACATATTAGAGTGGTTATATTATTGTTTTTTTTATTGTTTATTTTTTTTATTTAAAGTCGCTCTTCATTTGCATAAAGTTGAAGGATTCTGAAATTTGTCGCATAGCTGGACACACCCCATCGCTTGTTGCCGGAAATCGCCAGCTCTCCATTGAAACAAAAAACTATACTCTTTGATTGAAATGAATAGGATCGTGTCGCTTGTAGTGTGAACGGGGCTTGAGTCGTCATCTTGTCTGATGCACTCAACCAAGCGTTCTAACCACAAACTTGCCCCTCCCCACCCCCCAACCATAAGAATTTCCGTAGGCGGGAATTATTTTAATGATATTCTAATGGGCCGCTTTGTGATATCACAAAACCCAGAAAACAACGCTGTAGTCCAAACGAGCCATTCGTTGTAGTTTTTTTTTTTTACGAAATATCTCCCTTTGGAGTGGACTTTGAGATTTGTAACTTCTAGATCTTTTTTATGCCCAAACTACACACTGACTAAAATTCAAAAAGTGAAAAAGCATAATAGGACCCATTTAAATAATTTAATAAAATATTATTAAATTAATAATAATAATAATAATAATATTTCCAAAAGTATTATTTATTTGTGTCATACTTGTTAAAAAATTTAATGTGAATGCACCTTTAAAACTAGAATAAACATTCACTAAATACATCAAATAAACTGTAATATGTCACAGATTAGCTATTATTTTTTCCAGTAAGTGACCAGTGACGTGAGCATGCAGGTTATTTTTGGTATGCAGGTTAATCACATTTTTACTGTACCGGAAAAAAATGCATCTTAGTTATATAGTGTACGAGGCAAATCTTAATTATGATTATATACTGTAAGTCCACTGATCTAATATTTTTTCCACTCTTCTAAAACTCACATGGGAAAAACAAGAACCTTTTACATAAAGAGACATGTTTATTTTATAACAAGAGTCTGTATGTAATAAGGACTTGCACTTGTTACCACAACATTTCCTTTACATCTTCTCACCTCTTTGTTTTTCTCTACTTCCTTTCCTCTCGTCCTCATTTCCTTTCACCTTTCTCTCTCGGGACCCCCGGGGCCAGGCCTTGCTGTCTCAGCAGAGATGGGAGGATGAATATGTGAGAAAATCAGGATGTTCCCTGTCGCGTCTCTCATTAGCACATACAGTGGCCGCTTTAGATATAAAGTCTTCTGCACACAAGCCCGAGCGCACGTACACAAACCAGAGGACCAGGCTTGATTATACATTTAATGTAAAAAAAAAGAAAGAAACGCTGAGGGGCAGAACAACCTGGATGTCTATGGAGCTTATAATATGACAAAACTAATTGAATTTGTATTGTATAAATTTGAATTATTGATAAGTGTCATTTAACAAAACTGAATAGTATGTGACAGCTACATGAATATACACAACTGTGTTCAAGCAGAAATATGATGTTATAGAGATCCGTGCGCCATGAGTGCAGATAGGTTTGTTTGCGCATCAATAATAAGGGACACATGCGCTCCTAGTGTATGACTCCTGTATGACACTATAATAGTCTCTACTGGGCGGCGCTAGGGGCTAGCACCCCCATACATAAAAAATATAAAATAAAATAAAAACATTTGACTCACATGGATAACTCGTGCAATGCAATACGTGACGTGATTTGCAGTCATTCGTTTAGCATTTTATAGCATAGCATTTTATTTAAAAAATGGATCGGTTCCTTGTGCCAAGCCTGACTAAAGATTTTTTTCTAGTCAACTAGTCACACGTTTATTTTAAGTTCTTTCCGCAGGAAAAAAATGCAAGGGATTGATCCATGTCACACAGTAAGCGTGATAATACTCCCAAACTCCTAAACACTTGAAATGAGCCTACATAGCGAATATATATAGTGAGCAGTGAGACGCGTCGCGACAAAAGACAGCAGAACCTATTTATTATAATCAATACTGTCTACTACTGAAATTCCCAACAGCTAACGGATTCCCCGTTATTCCTGACATAGTCCAAGCTCTTTGCAATGGGCGCTTTGTCGTTTCAAGCAGTCGCGTCCGTATAGTGTTGCACCGCGCCACATCCAGTGTAGGAAATATCACTGATTATAATCAATGGGCTCTATCTTTTTTTGCTTTCGCTCGCGTCCTGTGTAGACACGGTGACATGCTAATCACTTTCCCACCAAATATACTTTAAAACAAACACCAGAGACCGCTTAGACAAATGTTTAACATGCTGAGAATTCTAACCTAACATATAAGTACACTCTAAAAAATGTTGGGTTAAATACAACCCAGTGCTGGGTAAAATAGGGACAAATCCAGCAATTGGGCTGTTTTGACCCAGCAGTTGGGTTAAATGTTTAACCCAACCTTCTGGGTACCCAATTGCTGGGTTTGTCCCTATTTTACCCAGCACTGGGTTGTATTTAACCCAGCATTTTTTAGAGTGTATATAAACCATAAATGTTTAATAATCACTTAGGCTACCTCTGGGCGATTCATGATCAGGTAGATCTTGAACTGCATGCTCATGCCAGAAAACTACTAATTGGCCAAAATGCTTCGTTTGACTTTTCGGAGATCGTCTACTCTTCCCTGTGGATTACCTCTGACCCTACTTTCTGTATGATCTGAATTTCTGCGTATTGAATTTTAAAATATTGAATTTGATTTTCTGAATTTCCTCTTCATCTTGAAAACTTGAAGCTGTATTTTTAAAAGCTGAATATTTGCTGTCTTTTTAGAAAAAAAAAATTGCTGTTTGAAAATACATGTCTATAAAACCATAAATCATTCAGTTGTGTTACATTTCAAATATTTAATATTCAAGTTCAAAAAAATCTAATTCAGAACCATGTTAAATGCCACATAATATTCAGTTTTGTTAAATGACACTTGTCAATAATTCAAATTTACACAGTACAAATTAAATTAGTTTTGTCATATTATAAACTCCATAGTATGATGTCCTTGTAAAGCAGAATAAATATCAATAGTAAGTAACCAACAGTCTCATCATATGTATCGGAGATGCTTGGTTTTTGTTCTGCTTAACATTGTTATTCATGTGAATTGATGTCAGACACAACAGGAATTCACCTCAAAATGAACGCAAACCTCATTAAGATCTTATTTTATTTGCTGTGGTTATTTGTTATTTTCCATCTGCTCTAACTGTGAAATAAGGGTCTGAATTAAAATATATATAATATTTTACCATTGTCAGAGCTGGAGGCGCTAATTTAAATTTTAATAGATCTCAGTGGACCTTGAAAAACAATAAATTAGACTAGTTTTGTTCAGTGAAAATATTGAGAATGGAATAGCACAAAACTGAAGAATATATAGAATAGAATGTCTACACTAAGTATCTTAATATTGACGAAAAATTAGATCCATCATTACTTTTTGAGTAATTGTTCATAACAGATTTCTGTTTTACCTTGCATGTGTGTCAGACTGCAATTTCATAAGGTTTATTTTCTGTGTTGCTTATGGTGCAATTTAAGTGATTGTTATGTTTATTTAAATCTCCAGAATTAAATACATTGTCAATATAATGCTGCTTAACAACTCTTCAAATGCAAAAGTCTCAGTCTAACCATCCACTTCAATCTGTGCGCCTATTCAGACGGACTGGCTGCTAAATTAGAGTATTGTGAGGCAGAATTATTATTTATTGCAGAAACCTGTGGGGACGTGTATGATGAATGTTTTAATAATCGCCCACTGTAGGGGCAATTTTACAAATGTTTGCTCACTTTTCTGGAATCCGTCAAAAACCTGCAGTAGAGTTTTTTTAAGTGAATTTAAAGTGTTTTTTCTTCGACTGCCTTTGGCCTTGTGGACTTTTAGAATAAACTACTTTGTCTTGCTAAGACTAATTTTGTAGCTAGTATTACATGTGTCCTTAATACAATCTAAATGTAAATATATAAAAATCAGATAATACTGTCAACAACAACAACAAAAAAAAGATTTTTTTTAAGAATAAAATGAAACCCTCTGAATATATAAAACTGCAACGTTTGGTTTACTAATATATATTAGTACTGTCAAACGATTAATCGCGATTAATCGCATACAAAATAATTTTTGTTTGCATAATATATGTGTGTGTTCTGTGTATATTTATTATGTGTATATATATATATATACACACACATAT
>NW_015537939.1:2891295-2893617 GCF_001515605.1 Sinocyclocheilus anshuiensis | reverse complement strand
AAATACATACTGTATGTGTGTGTATTTATATATATACATAATATACATAATAAATATACACAGTATACACACATATATTATGTAAACAAAAACCTTTATTATGGAAGTGATTAATCGCAATTAATTGTTTGACAGCACTAATATATATATATATTTCAGTCTATTTATGTAATAGTAATTCATATTTTAAGGTTACGTTAGTCATTAGTCTTTATTCTTAAGCGTACAATTGTAATTGTTTTTCCGGTACATGGGTACATTTCTCCCAACCTGCTTTGATCAGCTCTCAGCACTTCCAGTGGGGTTATGGGGCTGAACACTGAGACGATCTTTCAGCAAAAAATCTTTTTCCAAACAATGTCCTGTGAGAGTGAGTCATGGAGATTTCTGAAAAGGGAATGGCTGATGGGAAGGGAGACACAGCCGGGCAGGAGGGAGGAGAGGAGAGCAGGGTTATCCAGGTGTGGAGACTGATCCATCATCTCCACACAGCTTTAGGAGTGAGGATGGAAAGATAGCGGTACCAACTAACCCCGGAAAAGGACAGTGTTTTTTCTTTTTCCTTTTTTTTTCTCGGTGTCCTATCATGCGAGTTTTCATTCAATGAACAGTGTGATGCTCTAAAATACATCATTCACACACAACATAAATGTGTTTTGTTACTATAATTAGCATGTATTTTATTATATAGGGTGAAAACATGATGCAGATGTCTTCTGTGGTTAAAATGCAGTCTGCAATTCTTTAGATAAAGCAGTTTGTGGATATCTGCAGTCACAACCATTTAACAAGATTTTTTGCCATTTTTATCATCCACAAGGTGAAAATCGGAAGTTCACTTATGAAACTGATACCATGTTAGCAATGGATCTTTTTCCACATTTCTGGGGTTCTCAGATACAGAAGTTGGATACATTTCTATACACCTTATTTTGCAATGTGGAAGTAAGCTATTTTTTGTACAAGACTTCTGCACAAGTCTTGATAGGTAAATAACTGGAAGAATGACAAAGTGTGTTTATAACCAGTGTGTTTATAATTTAGACAATAATATGATAAGAATCGCCAGTCTGCATATATCAAGCAGCATCACGAGCTGTTTGTACTGTTAAAAATGACACCAGAAGTCTCGCACGTTTAAATTACAAATGGCGGGCACACGCTCTTACGTCAAAAATAATGTGTGTGAGTTCATCCCACTATTTGATGTGAGCATAAGTATTGGGACAGATGACCTTAAGTCAGATGTAAAAGATTAAAAGTTATTATTTAGTTGCAGATCCCTTGCGTGCAATCACAGCAGTGAGTCTGCGCCCCAAAGACATCACCAGACTCTTGGTGTCATCCTTTGAAATGCATTTCCCAGCCTTTAATGCAGCCAAATCCAACTTTTGCTTGCTTTGGGGAGTTTCTGCCATTAGTTTTCTCTTCAGCTGGTGAAATTCATGTTCAATCAGATTTAAAACTGGAGATTGATTTGAGCAATCTAAGACTTTCCATTTCTTTGCCCTGATAAAGATCTTGCCGGCATCTTGCCGTGTAGCCTCTGTAATTCTGTGTCAAAGTCTCCTGCGGACAGTAGATTGTCAGAGCATTGCCCCAGCTCTCTGGGGGTTGTTGGTGATTTTACAGACACGTATTTTAGGGTTCTTTTTCACATCTTTTATGATTTGTCTGTCATCAGCTACTGTTGTTTTTCTCAGCCGATCAGGTCGTTGTTGGTTGCTGATGTCGCCGGTGGTTTCCAAACTCTTGATTTCTCTATGCCCTTTGTTTTTGCTATAGCTCTAACTGACTGACTTCTTTTTTTTTTTTAGCATCCAAATTGCTTGCTTTTCTCTCAAAGTCAGCTCCCTCGTCTTCATCCTGGTTTGTGTGTGTCGTCATTGTGCAAGACTCAGAATGTAGAAGCAATGGATATAACGGATACAACACATTCCCATAGCTCTAATTGACTTCCTCTTTTCTTTTAGCATCCAAATTGCTTGCTTTTCTCTCAAAGTCAGCTCCCTCGTCTTCATCCTGGTTTGTGTGTGTCGTCATTGTGCAAGACTCAGAATGTAGAAGCAATGGATATAACGGATACAACACATTCCCTGCTTTTAATATCAGAACTATTGATGCAACAGGACACAGCTGATAACTTAGAAAGACCTGTGAGGCAACTGTTCCAATACTTATGCTCACATCAGATAGGGGGATGAAACTCTAAAAGTGCTGATCTTCTTAGTTTGTAGTACATGTATGTTTTGAAAAACCCAATAATAAAATGTGACAAATTTTGGTCTCATATTCGTCTTATATATATATATATTTATACGG
>NW_015537939.1:2884732-2890911 GCF_001515605.1 Sinocyclocheilus anshuiensis | reverse complement strand
TATATATATATACTGTATATATATATATACAGTATATATATATAGACCTATATAATACAACATATATAATGACATCTCGACATTGTTGTTTTTATCATAAAATCATGAAACTGTTGAAGTGCTGCAAAACTATTAACTGTTTACCACAACAAAAATATAAATGTACAGTGAGAGAATTGCAAGATTTAGGCTACTAGTAGGCCTGTAGCTATTTTTATAAATAATTGCAACTGCATTTAAAAAATATTTTGACGTGAAATTCAAATTCATGCTTCATATTTTTCTCTTAATCTATTAGTCTGCATTGCTTAAACATCTGTTTTGCGAAATTATATTTTTCTCCCATTCAAAAATAAATCCCGCATCCATGAGGCATTTATCTCACTCCCGAAACTTGGCTGCTTCTACAGGGTAGCTACAGTATATGGCCGTTAGAAGCCATATAGCATAAAGAAAAAACTTTTATTCAAATTCTGAACGGATTATATTTATAGGGCAAATAGACCTTACTTTATAATGACTAAAAAATGTCACTTCAGTTCATCGCGATCTTACAAAGTTCCTTTATAATCAATGAACTTCATATTTACAACTTATTACATGAGAGGATTCGCAAGCGAGCAGGAAAAAATCTGGCGTTTAGAGGTGAGTGAACGCAATGACCAATCACTGTTCAAGAAATCAACACACGTCTGTGATTGGCTGCATTGCTCAGCGCTGCGAAAACACGTTGTAAATAGAATCTTGTGGCGATTTCCAGAGCGCAAACACAAATACGCACTGGAGCCTTTACCAAATCTGTTTCGCCAATATCCTATCATTACAGTTTTAACTGAAGGTGCTTTTGACTGCGTGAGAAAATGGATGTGTGGCGTGAGAGCATAAGAAAAGTGTCAATTGCGTGAGTTGACTTTTTCCATCACGGTCAGATGAGAGATGATGTCAAATTTCCCATCATTCCCTCAGTCGTTGTGTAAGAAACACGTAGCGTTAACTAGTTTCCTGAAAATTAATGTCAAGGTAATAAAATACAATGTACAGGGTTATAAATTAACATAATTTCGTATTATTATTTAAATGACCATCTAAAGAACTGCTAGATTTATGATGTTAATAGCAGGAAAGGATTCAGTCCATTTGAACGTAATGGGCGAGATATGAGAAAAAGTTAAGTAGGCTACTTAAGGTTATAGAGTTATATCAACCTCTAATTCTAAATACGAGCAATATTAATAGTTATACATGCCACAAATTACATATGCACGTGCACACAAACAGTATCCCAATGTGTTGTGCGTTATATGGTAACAGATGAGGTGTGCAGGATTGCAAAATCAGGGTTTTTTCTTGACCTAGTTTTCTTTCGTTTTTCCCTCTCCTTCTCCTCTCCTTTGTTCCTCTGCCAGGCTCTCATCTCAAGGCAAAAGGCAGCATGTGTACCGTGGAGGAGTATTTGCCAAGCATAATGAGGAGAACAGTTTACCCACGTGCACGTTTGGTGCTGAATCACGAGAATATGCATGGATTTTTCACTGTGAGTACAGTCTACTGCTGTGTCAAGTTTTTACAAATTGCCCTGTTTGAAAACACAAATGTAGCATTTTTCTCGAAGGGTTAAAGGGTTAGTTCACCCAAAAATGAAAATTAGCCCATAAATTCCTCAACATCAAGTCATCCTAGCTGTATATGACTTTCTTCTTTCAGACGAATCCAGTATGGAAAGACTGATGACAGCTCACTCAGGGCGGGTCTAAGATAAAACGCTAGTGTCAATCAACAATCTTGGGAGGGGCCTGGGTCTGTGTGACATCACACAGACAGGCATCTGAGAATGGCTTGACATGAGAAAGGGGAAATGATTTAACGAAATAAAAAAATAAAAAAACTTTATCATAAAAAAAAAAAAAAAATCCGTAATAATAGGGCACAATATACTGTATTACTATTTTCCGTACTGTTGTTCCGTACAGGTGTTTTACCTGAATTTTAAATTTTACACTTCTTTGTGTTATATTTTAGGTTTAACAGAAAGGTTTTTTTTTTATTTTTATTTTTTTATTTATTTACAGTCTATATCTTTTAATAAACAGCCAGCTGGAAGATTTGCCATTGTACAATGTCCCCAGACTGTTTTCTAATAGCAGTTGAAGCAGTCAGTTGTTAATGTAATCATGACTGTAGGGCTTTCAGGCAAAGCAGTCCATCTGATGCTTAAATAAATGTGTAATTCTGCTCAATTTGGTTCAAGGAGAGGTTTTCAGTGCTCTCAGATGTCTCAGACATGTTTTGGTAACTCAGCACTTGAGCTTTCAGTGGAAAGCTGAGAAACATTGAGACGACACGACAGAAGGTGTAAAGCTCAACGACCACTCACTGTTACCTTTATGTCATTCCTTGGTTGCCCATTCACTCTGTGCCAAATGAAATATTCATTGAAAACCTAGTCTTGCCAGTATAAAGACGAAAAGATAAGAATCTTCGGGTCACAGACATACCGGCCGGACTGAATATTTCAGTGGCCAATAGGAATCAAGTTTTGGGTTGAAATGTATCGCAGAAAATGATCCGTGTGACGAGTGAAGGGGATGAAGAGCCCAGCGGTCCGGGTTCGGGATTCTGTCTGATTGTGTTGGATTAACTCATTCTGCGTTAGTCTAATCAGTTCATTCCACGTTACTGTAGAGTCTCACTAAACCGGTTTAAGCAGGAACGTGATAAGAACCCTTAAACTGTATTACGTTATATAGTGATTTAAGCCCATAACCTAATTAGCTCATTTTACTAATTTCAAAGAGTATTATTGCCATTTTAGTCATTTTAGTTTTAATTTTATGTTAAATGTATGTGTGTACAGTATAAATGATATACAGGTGTATTTATTTTCTATTTATGTTAGTTATGGCCTTGCTAAATGGTTTCTAGGCACTCTATTCATCTATCTATCTATCTATCTATCTATCTATCTATCTATCTATCTATCTATCTACTGTATCTATCTATCTGTCTGTCTGTCTGTCTGTCTGTAGATCCAATTTAAAAAAAAGTGTAAAAAGGAGCATATTTCAGGTTTGATCTTATTTATTTATTTATTTGTTTGTTTGTTTATACTTTTCCCATTTTAAGTAGATCCAATTTCATTTTTAAAAAAGTATGAAAAGGGACACATTTTTTCAGGTTTGATCTTTGTTTGTTTGTTTGTTTACACTTTCCCTTTTTAGTTTAATAAAAAAAAAAGTGTGAAAAAGACCAAATGTCGGGTTTGATCAGATTTATTTGTTTGTTTGTTTATAAAATGCATTAACACTTTTCTCTTTTTAAGTAGATCCAATGTAATTTACAAAAAATGTGAAAAGGACACATTTCAGGTTTGATCTGATTTATTTGTTTGTTTGTTTTTGTTACTCTTTTTTTTTTCTTTGTTACCCTTTTTAAAGTAGATTAACACTTTTCCCCTTTTTAAGTAGATGTATTTATTTATTTACACATGCAACAACACTATTCTCTTTTTAAGTAGACCCAATTTAATCAACACATTTCAGGCTTGATGAATATGATGGGTGAAAATAGTAAAAAAAAAAAAAAAAAAAAACTTATTACAATTTTTTTGTCGACACTGTCATTAAATAATCCATTTGCATTCTATGTAATTTATAAATAATATCGCCATGCAAATTTATTATTTTCTAGCTCATTCCAGCCACACTAGAATACTTTTACGTATGACATTTTTCTTGTCCTGGCATCATTTATTAAATAGCACTGTTTGCTTTTGATCTGATCTGTATCAAGATACGACACCAGTCGGTTTGGTCATCCAGCTGAGCGTTACTGTATGCCTGAATGGAATGTTTAAACATACCTGTAACAGGCTTCGACGTAACATGAGCTTGTGTGGCAACGTAACGAAATCTCCAACCTATTATTCATTAATAGTCTGTTTAAAGTTACGCCTCTTAACTCGGGCCTAATCGTGACGAAGTGGACGTGCCGTGTCCTCTGCACTCAGCTGCATGTGAAACGGACAGGGGATATGGCGTGGTGCCAGAGGTCATTAACCCGTGCCCTCATGTCTCTCAACGATTTCATCGATGATGTCAGGGTGTGGTGTTGAGATGCTATAACATCCGCTATTAAAGGACGTGTGCATGCATCTGATATCCGAACTGCGCACTCATGCATCAGAGGTGAGAAGCATGCATGTTTGATTTATGTGACAGTACAAAACAGTCACTCTCTTTGACCCTCTTTGTCAATGTGTTGACATCTTTTAATTATTTTTGACCTTCAAATCCAAGGTATTTTTGCAATATATCTTATTCTCAAAACCTGAAATCATGAAATGACATTATAGATTTGTTGGATCAAGCATCTCAGCAACGTCTGGACTCATGTTCCACTGACCCAAATATATCCCTGAATAAAACAACGAGGCTCGGCCTTCCTTTTAGCTTGTTACGGCACAGAACAAACAATCAACTCCCAGAGGAGTTCACAGTGGCTTTGGATCATTCACAGTTCAGTTCCTCACATTCATAATGCCAATAGAAAACTATAACGTCTTGAAAAATAGTGTCGTTTTGGTCTTGGTGGTCTCAAGAGGTCAAGGTTTTGCTGTTCAGCATCATCCAGCTTCTGATGATAGACATATTAATTCTGGCTGAAAATACCATTTTACCATATTTGCATACCAGATTTATTTATTTATTTATTTATCATATAAACATTTAAAAAATAGAATACGGAAAAAGTGTTATATAAAGTATTTTAAGATAATAGTAAGAGCCATGTATTTTGCATATTATATCATTAATGTGGCATATTGTAGGTATTTGTCAGACTCTGTTCCATGTTTTGTGTGTGTCCTGCTCCCCATGTGCCTTCCCATGCCCTTATTTGGTTAGTTTCCTGTTCCTCCCCTGATTAGTGTTTCATTGCTCCCAGCTGTGTCTCGTCATCCCCTCCTCCTGTGTGTATAAATAGTGTTCCCAGTCCCAAGTTCTCTGTCCGCTGTTAAACGTCTTCCTGAGTTTGTCTCCCTTGGTTCCGGAGGGCTCCTGATCCCCGGTTAGGCCCAGGGAGGGCTCCAGGCCCCGAATACAGCCCCGTAGATTTCCCCAAGGATTTTTTTGGGGGGGCGGGATAGTATGGCTCCAGCCGTAGGGGCCCCGGAGTCCCCAGCTCCGCCATGGCCTCCCGAGTACCCTGCTCCGCCATTGCACCTGGAACGGGTGGTACTTTCTCCAGGTATTATTGACCTCCTTGGGTGGTCCCTTCACAGGTAATCATGAATGATGGATTTAGCTGAGACTGAACTCCAAATCCAGGTTAAGGCCATTGGGCTAAACCACCTCATTAAACATTAACTGTACCTGAACCAAGGTGCTCAAAATCAGACTATTGAATCAATCACTCAGGCCCCAGTTTATTCAGGTCCATTTACTCCGAGATGATGCTGATGAGAGTCTGCTAATGTAAAGGCTGGGATGAAGTAACCCAACACTAAAACTAAGGAAATTCCTCCTGTTCATTGCTGGAACTTTAAGTTCCATTTCAGTTTCTGAATTTGAATTGATGAAGTAAACATTATTTTTGCAGAACTGCAATTTCAATAGAACAAAAGTAAATTTAGATGGATGGATGGATGGATGGATGGATGGATGGATGGATGGATGAACGAGGATGGATGGATGGATGAACAAAGATGGATGGATGGATGGATGAATGAATGAAGATAGATAGATAGATGGATGGATGGGTGAACGTAGATGGATGGATGGATGAACGAAGATGGATGGATAGATGGATGAATGAAGATGGATGGATAGATGGATGAACGAAGATGGATGGATGGATGGATGGATGGATGGGTGAATGAAGATAGATGGATGGATGGATGGATGAATGAGGATGGATGGATGGATGGATGAATGAAGATGGATGGATGGATGGATGGATAGATGGATGAACGAAGATGGATGGATGGATGGATGGATGGATGAATGAGGATGGATGGATGAATGAGGATGGATGGATGGATGGATGGATGGATGAACGAAGATAGATAGATAGACAGATAGATGGATGGGTGAACGAAGATAGATAGATGGATGGATGGATGAAGATGGATGGATGGATGGATGGATGAACGAAGATAGATAGATAGATAGATAGATAGATAG
>NW_015537939.1:2876891-2884722 GCF_001515605.1 Sinocyclocheilus anshuiensis | reverse complement strand
CCAGCTCATGGGTAAATGACAGCCATGTTATGTTTATCAGAGTTAAAGTTGGAGATTGCATCCAAAATTCCAAATATTATTGGCTACTTATTGCACTGTAATCTCAACATGCAGAACACCAGCCAAATAAATAGCCTAAAATATGTAGCATGGTTTTGGGAAAAGAAAGTACTGTAACACTATCTTTTTGATTAACTTTAAATAAAAATATTTAGGCCTATTAATTTAGGCTATCTATCCATTCATCCATCCATCCACAGTGGTCATGTTCTGTTTACAACAAAAATGAGATAGATAAATAGATAGATAGATAGATAGATAGATAGATAGTCCAGTGTGCATGAGCTGTGTGTGGCCAGGAAGCAGGTACTGTATCTTAACAGGTTAAGTACTGATTGCTTTTGATTGAAAAGATATGTAAAATGCGTGCTCCCTCTCAACACTGATTGCAGAGAGCCAACTCTCAGCTGCTAATATTTTCTACCATCACAGATGTCCCATGTTTCCCCAATCAAGTCTGTGAATTTAATCACCACATCCATTTGTCAGACCCCGAGTTTGTGTTGTGGATTCGTCTCTGCGTTTCAGATATATTCATTACTGGTGCTGCACTTCAGTAATTTCCTAACAGATGCTTAATTTGACTGTTGTAACATATGCTGATCATTTCTACACGTGTGAGGGGCCTGGCCCTTCAGAATCCCCACACGTGTTGAATGTGCTATCGGAGGTGTTGATGGGGCTGTCATGAGCTAATGAAACCGTCACTGAAATAGCATCTCTGTGTATATTTGACCACCACATCTGTGTCAATAATAACTCTTCAGTCAGAAAGACACTCTCAAATGCCAGTCAAGTTTGAAACCACCTCCCCATTAGACTTGCTGGTAATTTAACTGTGGCACAGATGTAAGCGAGTTTATGGACTGTGTCTTTTGATGGAGAAAATGTGAAAATGTATTTTTAAGAGACAAAGAGGCACAGCTGAGGAATTTTTTTTTTAAGGCATCAGTGGTGGATTAATGTGCCGCACAGACCCATTAAGCTCCATAAAGGAAAATGAGGGGTAATAAATAGAGATTCTTTATGTGTGTCCAGATAAATTTGTAAAGAGGAAGCAGAAGCTTTTAGTGGATCTCTAGACAGTTGTCGGATTTGGTATTCCTTGATGTTTTAGCTTTAAATATATCTTTGATAAGTACTGTATGTGTCTGATCTGAAGTTTTGAAGACAAGCAGTAACAGTAATATATATATATATATATATATATATATATATTTTTTTTATTAATTTTAAAATAATTCATGCATATTGAATATCAATATATGACTTACTATCGCTCTCTTTCTCTATGTATACCACCCGATATTACAGAAAATTTATATTTTAAATAAATTTTAACTTTTTAATTTTAATTTTAACTTTTTATTCATCAAAGAATCCTGAAAAAAAAGTATCTCAGGTTCCAAAAAATATTAAGCAGCATGACTGCTTCCAACATTAATAAATCAGCATATTAGAATGATTTCTAAAGGATCACGTGACACTGAACACTGGAGTATTGGCTGATAAAAATTCAGCTTTGCATAACAGAAATAAATTATATTTTAATGTATATTAAAATAGAAAATCGTTATTTTCCATTGAAATAATATTTCACAATATTAAAGTTGTTTCCCTATTTTTTATCAAAGAAATGCAGCCTTGATGAGCATAAGAAACGTATTTAAAAAATTAAAAACTTTATCAATCCCAAACTTTTGAACGACAGTGTATATATTTTATATGCTGTATTATGAATTAGGAAACTTTACCATTTTTTCTTTCAACATTATGGAAGAACCATTTTATTTTATTTATTTCTCAATTTTTTTCTTGTGTTCATGACTTTACTTGTGTTCCCGAGATTATAATCTCCACACAACAAAAGTTATCTCATGATCTCTACTTCATTTTCTTACAAGAAATCAAACCAATTGTCCCTCACCATTTCTCTGCTCAGCTACAAAACCATTTCATTACCATATCTCAACATCAGTCTATCAGCACACTGTCCCTTGACTTGGCTAGCAATGAAATTGACCTCATGTTTAAAGTGACTTTAGTGACTGTAATGATAACGCTGTAGTCTCATTCTCAAGTGTCAGACGTTGATTTTGAAGTGCTCCGTCCATCACTGACAGACAAGAACATATTTCATCTTGAGTGAGTCCCTGATTAAAACAAAAATCAATTCACTTGTCCACATTCAGAAACTTTTGTTCTCACCAGAGAGCACAAGAAAGCAACTTTTAGTTTGAGATCTCATAAACACAGCTTTTGTTATGACAGTGTTCTCCTGATCATGACAAAACAAGACTTCATGGTCTCTTAATCCTTCTGAAATTTGACATTTGACCTTTTGATGTCAAGGACAAAAAAATATGGTGTTTTTCTGAAGTTTGACAGGCTTGTTTATTTGGTTTGATTGGTCAGTATTTTATTATTTGCATTTAGCATTTTTTCTTTCCCTGCTGTCCTGACCTCCAAACCATTTTTGTGGTCGTGACCCAGCAGTTGAAAACCACTGGTGTAAAAGACAAGATTGCGGTCTTAATGCATGCGACTGAAGATTAGGCAGTTTTCTCTTGCACAGGCCGACACAAGACCTTGTCCAACAAGGTGAGGAGCGTACCAACAATTTGCCATGCCGCCCGTGTTATTGCAAAATTCTGATATCCATCAGTTAGCCACCCAGAATGAGAGATGGATAAGCATTTTTGCGCTGCAGGCGAAAATGTAATGCTGGGTATTTTTCTTAATACCGCTTCCCCGCTGACACTTTCAAGCTGGCCAAGGTGTTATTGTAAACAGCACAGAGTAATGATAAGCATGAATCTATGTCAGCCGCCATCATTACGGCAGACCCTAGAGACTGCACGGTCACAGCTATAGCCGTTTCTTACACCCTGCTCTTAAACAATAACACTTCCATGAGGATAAACAGTAGGTAGTTTCCTCTTCCTCACACACACACACATAGACACCAATTTAAATGGTGGTTCATCAGCATTTAATTTATTAGTACCTTGCAATTATCTGTGCGGAAGCATATTACTTCCTGCGTGGGCTGGTGGCGGTCATGTGACATGGACCTTGGAGCGCAGCAAAGGAGGTTGTAATGTATTTTTCACACATGACTGCAATTATCTATGATTATCTTCTGCCCTCTGTTTCGGGAAAATGATGACACCCTGTTTGAAAAAAACCTCAAGGATTCACCCTCAAGACATACAGTATAGAATCTCAAAACCTGCAATTTTCTCAGCTTTGGAGGTTGATAATTATAGATGTCGCGCCAGGGTTTGCTTGTTTGAGTTGTGCTTGAAATTGATGTGCAAAAGGTGCAAATCAATCCCTTTGTACTTTTCCAAACGTAAGTCTCTGTTGCAGTTGTCATAATCCAGTTGAGAACTCTGTTATCTTGTTTCTTCATCGGAACTGATTTGGAGATGCAACATTACTAACAAACAGATGCTCTGCAGGGAATGGGTGCCGTCAGAATGAGAAACAGCTGATAAAAACATCAAAATCTTGTAAAGTGAAAAGCTGAGTTTTTGTATGACAATTCATCATTAAGGCATTTTAACTTTATGCAATCACTTCTGGCCAAAATATTTTAGTTCATAATCCATAATGAAGCTTCTTCAAGTGAAAAAGTTATCACATGTCACTGGAGAAAGCAATATTGTGGATAGAGGACTTTTGAAGATAAAAACATATTGATGGATTTGTTTCTTACAAACACACAGTTTTTCAGTTTGCAAGACATTTATTGATGGATTGGAGTCGTGTGGATTATTGTGATGTTTTTATCAGCTGTTTGAACTCTCAGTCTTACGGCACCCATTAACCTTTGTTGAGCAAGTGATGCAATGCTACATTTTTCCAAATTTGTTCCAATGAAGAAATAAACTCATCAATATCTTGGATGGCTTGAGGGTGAGTACTGTGACGAGTGGGGGTGGGGCCGAGAGCCGTGGGAACGGAGCAAGGCCGGTGGAGTAATTGATAATGAGCAACACCTGCACCACTCACCGGTCTCGAGTCCCACGGAGGAGCTCCGGAAGGATAAAAGGAGGAGCTACGACAGTGAAAGGGGAGAGAGGACCAGGCCTGGATTTTGTTTTGTGTTTTGTGTGTGGCAGTCGTCCGCGAGGGGCTGCCGCTTTACTTTCATTTTGTGTTTGTTTATTTTATTAAAGTCTTTAAATGTTCACCGGTTCCCGCCTCCTTCCCGTGACTACGAACTGTGTTACAAGTACATTTTCAGCAAATTCTCACTTTTGGATGATCTATCCCTTTAAGTGACATTTGTTAGTAAGTTTTGCAATGATTAAGGAACAGCCGACTACAACGATCTCTTACTCTTGATCTCTGAGCTTGTTCGAGACTATAAAATATATTTCTATAAAACTTCCCCTCTCATTATTGTACTTCAGCTCTAGCCAACTTTGTAGGACGAATTTAATGATCAGATGTCGTTTCTTTACTGCAGGCTGTGAATTTAATGCACTCTAGCCAGAGGGCAACTTTGACCGTCACAGACATTTGTTTATATCAGACTTGCACCTGGTTCCAATTCACCAGCTAATCTCAATGTTAACTTTCTTGAGGTAATTTTGATATTTTGATGAAGCAGGCCTGCAAAAATCATTTTCATAGTGTTCGTTTGCCAAACTCAAACCACAAACCATATGCACCTTACATTATTTTAAAATGGGTTATTTGTTTCATATGATGCTAAGCTGAATTTACAGCATCATTACTCCAGTCTTCAGTGCCACATGGCCCACATTATTTAGTGCTTAAGAAACATTTTTTATTATCACTGTAGAAAATTAACAGTTTTATTCAACAAGGACACATTAAATTAATCATAAAAGACAGTAAAGACATTTATAATGTTACAATTATACAATTTTTTTTTTAAACCTCTTTTAAACTTTATATTCATCAGTATATATATATATATATATATTTATATATATACAGGTGCATCTAAAAAATTTGAATATCGTGAAAAAGTTACTAAAAGTAACTTATTTCAAAAAGTGAAACTTTCATATATTCTAGATTCATTACATGTAAAGAAAAACATTTCAAAAGTTTTTTTATTTTTTTTATTTTGATTATTAGAGCTTACAGCTCATGAAAGTCAAAAATCCAGTATCTCAAAATATTAGAATATTTACATTTGTTTCATTGAATGACCATCCCTACAGTATAAGTTCCAGGTATCTCTTATTGTTCTTTGAAACCACAATAATGGGGAAGACTGCTGACTTGGCAATGGTCCAGAAGACGATCATTGACACCCTCCACAAAGAGGGTAAGTCACCGGAGGTCATTACTGAAAGAGGTGGCTGTTCACAGAGTGCTGTATCAAAGCATATCAAATGCAAAGTTTACTGGAAGGAAGAAATTGGGTAGGAAAAGGTGCACAAGCAACAGGGATGACCGCAAGCTTGAGAATACTGTCAAGCGAAGCTGATTCAAACACTTGGGAGAGCTTCACAAGGAGTGTACTGAAGCTGGAGTCAGTGCATCAAGAGTTACCACGCTCAGACGTCTTCAGGAAAAGGGCTACCCAAGCCACTTCTGAAAGTGGGCTACCTGGGCTAAGGAGAAAATGAACTGGACTGTTGCTCAGTGGTCCAAAGTCTTCTTTTCAGATAAAAATAAATTTTGCATTTCATTTGGAAATCAAGGTCTGGAGGAAGACTGGAGAGGCACAGAATCCAAGCTGCTTGAAGTCCATTGTGAAGTTTCTCGAAGTCAGTGTTGATTTGGGGTGCTGTGACGTCTGCTGGTGTTTGTCCATTGTGTTTTATTAAGTCCAAAGTCAATGCAGCCGTCTACCAGGAGATTTGGGAGCACTTTATGCTTCCATCTGCTGACAAGCTTTATGGAGATGCTGATTTCCTTTTCCAGCAGGATTTAGCACCTGCCCACCGTGCTGACCATGATATTACTGTGCTTGATTGGCCAGCCAACATGCCTGACCTGAACCCCATATGGAATCTATGGGATATTTTCAAGAGAAAGATGAGAAACAGTCGATCCAACAATACAGACGAGCTGAAGGCTCAATAGTGTCTCAGCAGTGCCACAGGCTGATCGCTTCCATGCCACACCTCACTGATGCTGTCATTTGTGCTAAAGGAGCCCCGACCAAGTACTGAGTGCATAAATGAACATACTTTAAAGAACTTGAACTTTTCTGTTTTGCAAATCCTTTTTTTTGATTGAGCTTAGGCAATATTCTAATATTTTGAGATACTGGATTTTTGACTTTAATGAGCTGTAAGCTCTAATCATCAAAATTAAAACAAACAAAAACTATTTTTTGAAATGTTTTATTACACAGCAAAAACTATTTTCAACATGCTTCTGCTGAAAATTCAGCCTTGCTTCACAGGAATAAATTACATTTTAAAATATATTAAATAGAAATTACGTTTTTTAAATTATGTTTATTTAATATATAAATATTTCACAATATTACTGTTTTTACTTCATTTTTTATTTTAAAAACATGCTGCCTTGGTTAATATGAATAATTTCTTTCAAAAAAAAAAAAAAAAAACCTAATTATTCCAAACTTTTAACCAGTAATGTGTACATTTACATTTGCAATGCTTCCATCCGTTGGCACAATGGATATTAAAATTCATACAGGATAGTCGGGCTCTCTGTCATCATGTTTAATTATCTGATCTTCTCATCATCTTGCAGGCCACGCATGACTTCCTCCCTAAAACAATCCGTCCACACGTGCCTTCTGTCCTCCACCAGGTTTCGGTCCAGCTCACTCCATCAGCGCTTCTCTGTACACAATGTCCTTCTGTCCTCTTTTTCTCCTCCCATGCACCAGCCCGTTTTTATTTCCCTCAGGGTATTTACACCTGACAACAACTTAATTATTTAATTCTGGAGAGCTGCTCATCAGTTGTCTTCTCTTTTGCTCTTTCACCTCTGCTTCCTGAGCAGGTTGATGGATACACGGCTCTGTCTCCACAGGGGTCGATGGACAAATGGAAGGGTGGCTTTCATCTCAACAAACCCATGCGCTGCTAAATGCCTGTCAGAAGCTGTTTGGCGTCCTGCGGCGTAGGGTTGAGTAAGGTGACCTCCAGAGGTCTTACCACCAGGTGGACCTCAATCAAACTGCTTACAAAGTCCCTCTTGGGAAGGAGACCACCTTTAGTTCACAAACACTGTCCAAGATCAATGCACTTACTGTTAGCACACATATATTAACCCCAGTACCTTTTTTTAGAATCAGAACCAGATCATTAAAGCTGCGTTTTTGAATGATAAAGCACTTTTTTCTATCCAGCTCAATATGTGGAGATATAAGTAGCCTAGCACTAGTGCTGCTAGTGGTACATTAATATGACACACTTCACCTTAAACCTTTAGAAATAACTTTTTGCTTATAACTTTTGTAACATTCTATAGTTTCAAAGCTCTCTTTTCAGCCCCTCAAGATATCTGCAGGCCACCCTCTTGACCCACAATTCTACACAACATTTTTTTTACTTGACACCTCATTACGTGGTATAGATCGAGCTGCTGAACAACAACAGTCTGGGGAGAAACCAGGATTACGCAGGAAGTCGAGGCCTACCTCTCTTGTAAATTGAGAGACTGTGTATCTTGATCTGACTAAAAGGTAAAACAACAACCATGTTAACCTTATATTTTTGCGTATTGAGACAGGTGGGACTGCCAATTTAAATGCTAATATTTTAACTTTTAAATCTTTTTCTTTTTCTTTTTCTTCTTC
>NW_015537939.1:2857028-2876699 GCF_001515605.1 Sinocyclocheilus anshuiensis | reverse complement strand
TATATATATATTATATTATATTATATTATATTATATTATATTATATTATTGTGTAAAATAATAGTGTTAGAGACCCAACAAAACCACGATGTCATTTGTCGGTTATGTTTATTATGTCTATTTTGGTTGTGGTTATGGCTGTTTATTTATTTAAAATTTTATTTATTCATTTGAAGCAAATTTCATATTCCATATGAAAATCTGTCACATTTTGAAAATTCATTAAAATAAATAGAATTACTGTGAATAAAATACCGAACATACCATGCAATATGAAAGCATATCTTATTACTGTAATTACTGCAGTTGTAGGTAGTAATTGTACTGAATTTAATTTATGCTGATTTTAATTTAGATGGATAGATGGATGGATGGATGGACGGACGGACGGACGGATAGATAGATAGAACAACAGTCTAGTATCATGTATAATTGTATGTAAATTGAGACAGAGCCAAGGTGCTTGTTCAGTCCTTCAGTGCTGAATACCCTGATGACATTTGTTCTTGCCCTGCAGAACAACATCTGATTCTAGCTAATGAGCTAGCATTGTGAGCCAGGGAGGCACGTTTGTAAAAACCAGCTGGTGTCATGCCTCGCCAGGTCAGATACCCAGAACATGTGGTCCCACGCTGAACAACTCACACAGACAAGCACATCCAAATGTGAAGAAAGATTTACATAATAATGCAGAGATATACAGGTGCAGCATCGTGAGCTCATACAGTATGTATGTGTCTGCCTCTGTCTCTCTCTCTCTGTGTGTGTGTGTGTGTGTGAAAGAGAGAGAAGAGAAAGTGAGGGAGATATGTTTGTCGAGTTATGGTGGATCCTCAGAGATGTCTGTTTGTCTGGCTAAGATCCAAAACTAATAAGAGATGTTGAGTTGCTCCCACAAATCAACTGAGACTTCATGTTAACTTTCCACACTCGCTATTTGAAAGAGTTTGTATAGGACTGAAATTAGTTAGAGGTGCATTTTTTTTTTTACAAAGATGGAGAATCTCACGAAAATATTTCTAGGTTGCATTCGCACCAAAATAAAAAATAATCCAAATATGAAATAATATTTGCATTGAGAACATTAAGATTATTTGCATTGTGATTTTATTTTTATGACACATTTCCCGCAAAACTTACATTAACATGTTACTTTTGAATTTATTTGTACTTGCAAATATTCCAAATCTGAATCCGCCAAAATAAAAGGTTGCATGACAAATATTATGGTGTACTAGTAGTTTACAGTATAAATAATAGATTATTGTATTTTTCTGCATTACATAACTTTTTTTTTGGGTGGGGAATGTGCCTTTTTATTAAAAAAAATATATATAATTTTTAATAATGCAAATATTAATAGTTCTAAATTTTTCTTAAAATTTTACACATTTTACACACACAAAAAAACTGAAATAATATTTTCATGAAGAAAATTAGGTTTATTTTAGAATGATAAGTTTATTTGCATTATTTGCAGTGTGATGTTTTTTTATCACACATTTCCCCAAAAAAATTCTCATTACCATGTTACTTTTAAATTTACATATACTTGAAATTATTCCAAAGTGTCTTATTATTATAACATTTATATACATTTTTAAACATCTTAATAGTACAAAATATTTTTTTTTATTAAAATATAATTTCTTATTTCTTTCTTTACATTGTGAGGTGAATTGTAATGTAACGTTCTTGGCAGATTCACACTAATAGGACCACTGAAAATCTTAATTCACTTACATAATAAATAAATAAAAACAGGCTGCCTACATTTATATACATTTACACCACATTTTATACAATGGCTGAGGCACTTCATCCACGCATGTAATGATCTATTAGAGCACATGTTTGACGTCTGGCATTTTTCCAGAGGCTTGTTAGAGATAACTGGACCAATGAGTCCTGCTCTTCTCACAATTCTCACTTTCTAACTGTGCATACCGAGATCTGAGAAACAAACTGTAAGCAGTTGTGTCATAGCGAGAGATTTAATACTGTCACATACAGCCTTAATAAGATCCTAAATGATAGTCTCTGCCTCGTGTGAACACACCACACACACATATACACACACACACACACAAACACAGAGTAACGAAAATCAATGAAATGCCCATTTTGAAATAGTTAAATAGTCTCACTGTATAAATTTTGGTGTGCTTGAATTATAATAGAGTGCAACAGTCGGGCTCCGGAAGTAAAAATCTCATTAATTTTCACCATAAGGAATTTTTCTTTTCACAATAAACCTTTAAAAAACAGACCTACTATGAGCACCAAGGTTGTTGATCAATGGTATGTGCTTTTGTTGAAGCCTTAAGTTTTCAGTTTATTTTTTTAAATAATCAAGTTTAGCATTAAAATTCCAGGTGATAAATTACATTACACATGCAAGATTCTGCAAAGAAATCTCAGTAACACTTTATTTTAAGGTGTCCTTTTTACATTACTATTATAATAACAATCAATTATGCATAATTACATGCAAGTAACCCTGAGCCAAACCCTAACCATATAGTAAGTACATGTATTTAATTACTACTACTTAGTACTTAATGTATAATTACACTATAACAAAGACACCTTAAAATTAAGTGTAACCAAAATCAGAGAATCTCATTAAAAATGGATTTGCAAAAAATGCAGTTTCCCTATGCTCTCAAAATAATGCAATATTGAGAGCATACTGCATAGTACAGATTTGAATTAAAAAAATCATTTCCAAAGTAAATTGATTGACTGTTTGTTGTTTGTGAGTAATATTAGTCTGCTCTGCATTAAGATCTATTTTGCGACAATGACCAGTTGACTGTACAGTCATTATCCTTTACATAATATTTCCTTGATCATAAATGAACTTCTATGTGTTTCGTTATCCTGAGGCCCATTATTTCAGTTCTCCTATCAGTCACAGATATGACTCATCTCAAGTCATATGAATCAGCACTCAACACCGCAGAGGCTCTTCAGAGGTAAACACACACATCTGTGACCACTTCACACTTCTCTGCTCTCTATAAGTGCCTCAAGAGCAGGTCAGGTTTTCTCTGCCGTTACCGTTCAAAGCTTTTCCCTTGACATGTCCCTGTGATTGAGACGTCATATTCAGCTGGTGGTCAATGTCCCATTTTGCATCTGTTATGGAGCTTCAGTAACCTTTTGTTCCTCTTACTAAAGCTCTGGCTATTTGATAATTAATCTCTGATGTTCTTGTGTTTTTGGGAATGGCAGCGGTTTTGACAGATGCATAGCACACGATGACCTTTATATGAGTCTGAGCCCAGCATTTAAGGACAGTTTATCACAGAACCTGCCAATCAAATGCTCAGATGGTAACTTTAATACTAAGTTGCTTACTATGTCTTCATTTGACTCGTTTATAGACACATAAAAAATGCATTGCTAGATATATATATGCATGTATATATTATTTTTTATTTATTTATTTGATTGAAAATGTTTAGTTTCAACCTTCATAAATCAAAATTTATTTCAAAATGTATTTCACAGTAGCCTACATTTAGGCTGAATGCAAATGTGGAAAGAATAGCCTATAGTTGAGATTGAGAAATACAACCAAATTTGCAAATCTGCAGATGTAATTTCAAGTTTATTTAAAAAGCTAACAGTTGAGCAAGATTCATGAAACACTGAACATTAATTATATACCCACTACTTTCTTTTCCCAGTGTCTTTTCTGATAATTGTCACCCCTGGTGCTGAGAAAATGATATTGTCCTTCCCAAAAGCCACGTGTTTAATTGTTACCATAATGACCTTTCAGTTTAGTAAGTGAACATCAAATTACAAATAAATTAAGGGAGTGAATCGCCTCTCTGCCGCTAATTTAGATCAGCCCAGAGTTTGTGGTTACTTCTTACAAGCTTTCTGCAATTAGCAGTTTGTTGTGGTGCACCAATGCTAATTATCAGATAATTGCTGTGATCACATTTGCAGAGGTGAATGAATGAGAAGGTTGGTTTATTCTTGGATCTCAGATTTTAGTACCTGGATAGGTAAGGGGCATTGCAGGTAGATTTTACAGACATAGCGAAAGCTGCAAATGATTGATGAACAAATATATTGAATAAATTTTAAAAAAGCATAAAAATGAATTACATATGGACATAGGGATACACTCTTAAAAATAAAGGTGCTTCACGATGCCATAGAAGAACCTTTTTGTCTAAATGGTTCCATAATTTTTGGGTGAACATCCAAACCGGGCGGAAACATCCTGTAACTTTGGGGAAGTCATGGCCAAATGGTTAGAGAGTCGGACTCGTAACCCAGGGATTGTAGGTGGGGGGAGTGAATGTACAGCGCTCTCTCCCACCTTCAATACCACGACTGAGGTGCCCTTGAGCAAGGCACCGAACCCCCAACTGCTCCCCGGGCGCCGCAGCAAAAAAATGGCTGCCCACTGCTCCGGGTGTGTGTTCATGGTGTGTGTGTGTTCACTGCTGTGTGTGTGCACTTTGGATGGGATAAATGCAGAACACTAATTCCGAGTATGGGTCACCATACTTGGCCACATGTCACGTCACTCACTTTTTTTAAAGAACCATTAACATCTGAAGAGCCTTTCTGTTTCACAAAAGGTTCTTTGTGGCGAAAGAAGGTTCTTCAGATTATAAAAAAGGTAAGAAAGAGATGGTTCTTTAAAGAACCTTTGACTGAATCGTTCTTTGTGGAACCAAAAATGGTTCTTCTATGGCATTGCTGTGAAGAACCTTTTGAAGCACCGTTATTTTTAATAGTGTAGTTCTGTCATTTACTCACCCTCATGTCATTCCAAATCAACAAAACTTTGGTTGATCTTCGAATTTTTGAATTACCCACTTTTAAATATCCTAATTTGTGTTTCAAAGATTAACCTTATGGAGTCTTACAGGTTTGGAATGACAACAGGATGAGTAAAAGATGACATAATGTTAATTTTTGGGTGAACATCCATCTAAGTGGAAGCTATTTCCAATCAAATTTTGAATTTTTTACTATAGTACTTTACATTTAAAAACCTCATTGCCTTGTTTCTTGATGGTCTGTGGATTGATTTATGCCTGTGTCTGATTTACAGGTTAAAGAAACCTCTCCAGACACATGTGCACCTGTCACCAGTGGACCTTTGAGTGAGAGACTACAGTCCTCAAGGAATCATGTTCGGTTTGTTGCGTTCTCTGGCATCACCTGAAATTCAACTCGACGTCTTACATACAAGTAACTCAAGCCGTGTACCTGACCTTCAACCCCAGAACAAATCCATCATGACTGTCTGCTGCTCAGATCCCATATTTTGTTACTCCAAAAGACATTCAAATTTAAAGTGCCATTTGAAATTGACTTTAGAGAAAATAACTCCCCAAAAGGGGTTTGAGAAAAGCTAAAAGGGTTTGAGAAGATGCCAACTGTTAAAATGAGAGTTGTTATTATTTATTAACTTAAATCATTTATTAACTACGTAGAGACATAGAGAGGAATAGTTCACTGAAAAATGAAAATTTGCTGAAAATTTGCTCACACTCAGGCCAGATGTAGATGAGTTTGTCATCGGAACAGATTTGGGGAAAATTTACCATTGCATCACTTGCTCACCAATGCAATTCTCTGCAGTGAATGGGTGCCGTCAGAATAAAAGTCCAAACAGCTAAAAAAAACATTGCAATAATCCACAAGTAATCCAAACGAATCCATTCCATCAGTTAACGTGTTGTAAAGCAAAAATATTTGTTTTTGTAAGAACCAAATCCATAATTAAGACATTATCAACTTGCTTCTTGCTAAAATATGAGTCCTATCCATAGTATTGTTTTCTCCAGTGAAAAAGTCATCTTGTCTGAATAAGAAAATATGCACAGATCAAGCACTGTTTACAAGAAATAACAGTTCTAAGCAAATATGTTGGTGGATTTTGATGTGAGAGGACAAGAGGGAATGGTCTTTTTCACAGTATGAAGCTTTATTATGGATTATACTCGTATTTTAGCTAGAAATAATGATTTAAAGTTTCTTACAAACACACAGCTCTTCACTTCATAAGACATTAATTGATGGACTGGAGTCATGTGGATTATTTGTGGATTATTGTGATGTTTTTATCAGCGGTTTGGACTCTTATTCTGACGGCACCCATTCACTGCAGAGGCTCTATTGCTGCAAGTGATGCTATGCTAAATTTCTCAAATCTGTTCCAATGAAGAAACAAACTCATTTACATCTTGCATTGTCTGAGGGTGAGTACATTTTCAGCTAATTCTCACTTTTGGGCTAGCTATTCTTTTAAGTTACTTTTTTAAATTCATTTGTTGCTATGATATGCTCGATATTTATCAAATGTTTGCAATAAACTATTTTGAATTGTAATGCAAGAAATGGACCTCTGAGTGCGCGTGCTTCATTCATTGAGGGTATGCATGCACATATGCTAATGTTTATGCTTGCATGTGTGTTTGCAGGCACGCGGTTCCCTGTTTCCCCGTGCAACTTGCCATAACTCACAAGAATAGGTACATGAGACACAGCAGCAGCTGTCCTAGAAATGTGACGCTCAGCCATAAAGGGAATGAGGTGTATCATGATTGATCATTCTTCACATCGCCACTATTGAAGTGAAAGAGCCAGTCGGCTCCCAGATGTGTGAGCATCTCTCTCGCAGTCTGTCCATCAGCTCTCTGAAGCTTTCCCAAAATTCTCTTATGCAACAATAAAAATCACATCACGCTAATAATGCATTTAAGACTCATCTGCACTCAAGGGAACAGCTGGTTGCGACGATCCGCTGAAATGTTTCCCACCATGATTCTCAAGGTCAGCAAAACTATTTTTGCCTCATTCGTTACATAATGATTCTCTTTTGATCTGTAGTGTTTGCTAATAATATGTTTGCTTGGCAGTGCATTCATTAGGGTGGAACAAAAGAGACGTGGCTTATATCAAGCGGACATATGCGTTTCCCCAGAGGTCATGCCCTTGAGTAGCAGAGTCATTTTAAACGATTTTCACAGATTCACAGAATACAGTTAGACGTGGTTTGTTCGGACAGCATGGGGAGTTATAGTGGTTAAAGGTGCGTATCTTTGTCATTAGCAGCATCACAATGGCAAAAATAAGAACTGGACAAACATTCTCCTCAGCTTAAGTTTCTGAACCATACATGATGATAAAACAACATGATGATCAGTTTCATTTGGTGCAGGAATTCTAAACTATACTAATGTTTTGTGCTGGTAACTGAAAGATTGTAGGTTAAAACCCCAATAACAGGCAATACATAAACAATTAATCAAGACCCTTAAAGTTAACGAAACAACATTTGCAACACATTTAATTTCTGTATTTTTACATGTTTGTTTCTGCCATGGAATTAAAAAAAAAATTCATTCAAATCAATTCAGTTTGTCTCACAATTCAGACTTTTTTTCTAAATTGTGCAATATTTGAATTTTATAAACTCAGATTTGCAAGATATAAACTTTGAGTTATGAAATATCAACAGAATTGCGAGATATAAACTATAGATATAAACGGGGGAAAACAAAATTGCAGGTGTAAACAAAAGTCAGAGTTGCAAGATTTAAACATGCAATTCTAAGAAACAAATATCATAAATTTTGAGATATAAACTCAGAATTTTGAGATGTGCACTCAGAATTGTGAGTAAAAGTTTATGCCTCCCAATTCTGACTTTATATCTCACAATTCTGTCCGAAATTATGGGTGTTACAAAATGAAAAAAATAAAAAGGGACATTTTTCGTCATCTGAGAGTTAGAGTAAGCTATTATATATTGATTTTTTTTTCAATAGCAAGGTTGAATACACTAACATTGGTTTGTGTATTACTAATACTAACAATATATTTATTTATGATTCAAAATAATTAATGTCAGTTTCTACAAATATCAACAGAATTGCGAGATATAAACTATAGATATAAACGGGGGAAAACAAAATTGCAGGTGTAAACAAAAGTCAGAGTTGCAAGATTTAAACATGCAATTCTAAGAAACAAATATCATAAATTTTGAGATATAAACTCAGAATTTTGAGATGTGCACTCAGAATTGTGAGTAAAAGTTTATGCCTCCCAATTCTGACTTTATATCTCACAATTCTGTCCGAAATTATGGGTGTTACAAAATGAAAAAAATAAAAGGGACATTTTTCGTCATCTGAGAGTTAGAGTAAGCTATTATATATTGATTTTTTTTTTCAATAGCAAGGTTGAATACACTAACATTGGTTTGTGTATTACTAATATCAACAATATATTTATTTATGATTCAAAATAATTAATGTCAGTTTCTACATATACTAATATACATACTAAGAAAAATCACGTTATGCATAAATTAACATTATTAAATATATTTTGACTGAATACATCCTTGAAATTAAAATGATTTTATACTGTATCCTCACCAGGTGTGATGCAGTTAAAAAAAACTAGCTAAAATTCTCTTCCATGTTAATTTAGTTTTTAGTATAACCAATTCTGCAACAAGCAATCTTATTATTGGTCCAAACTCCAAAATACATGTCAAATATGTGTAGATTTACTTGTTTATGCTGCTTTATCAGATCTGCATGCTGCATCTTTTGAAATATTACAATAGGACAGCCGTATTATTTAATGTGTGTGCGTGTTTGTTTACTAAGGTGAGGACAGACCCTGGCATGGGCTGGGCTGCTTGGATTACCATGTGCCCGGTTTCATTGTTACCAAGCTGGGATGTGTTTACACGCAACTGAAACACAAGCCACCTCACCTGCCTCTCACATACAACCACAGGGTTTGACTTACCAGGGTCCCATCTCTGCACACAACAGCGTTCTGCTTCCTGTGTTGAAGTGTGACTAAGATTTTCTCGAGATTGTCCATTAATTCATTTTCACGTGCGTTCTTTGAGCAGTCAAACAACTGTGGAGATAAACGTGTTGGGGAAAACAACAATGTCAATCTACCACTTGGGTGGATCTGAATAAGCATAATGATTTCTGTCTGAACTACAAGAGGCAATCACATTAATTAATAAATACGCTCTCCACAAAATCAAATATATACACACACAAAAAAAAAAACACACTGTTGCCATGGAGATGAGAATAAAACTTTACACAATGATGACTTCCTATGGAGAGACAGAAATTGGGGCATCGGAGGGTACGGCAGACTAGATGGTAAAGTTGGATTTGTTGAATGTGCAGATTTTCAAACTAAGCACAAACGGCATGAAGCCTCTATATGATTGATGATGCAGTTATCTAGGCTCTGGCGGATGCATCACCCGTTGAATTATGACCTTGCAGCTTATGACGACAAAGTCGTGTAAGACTACATATATGGGCCAGAGAAAACAAATGAGCCGAATACTCAAAGACTTAATGCAACACTGTATGCACTATAAGACAGCATGCAAAGAATGTGTAGCTCTCTCAAGCGCATTTTCACACATTTTTACACATTTTCTTCACAACTTTTATGATTTTTGAAGCCAAAATGCAAGTTTAATGCACCTGTCATTGTTAACAACCGCCTTTTTAAACACAAGGGGATATTACTGATGTATTTTATGTTGTAGAGTAAAATGTGAAAATATCTGAAAAGAAGGGAAAAAAAACATTGAAAGACCCACTGACTAGTTTCCAGATTTTGGCCAACAAAAAGATGTCATGTTGCAGCAGGTTGTAGTCTGAAAGCATAGACATGCTTGACCTAGTGTTTTAATTCATCTCTTTTCTCCACTTTCAACCACTTTCATGATTTCTTTGAGGGGAGGGTATATGGTTGGGTGTATGTATGGGCCTTTTCTGTTCTTTCGATCCAATATTGCAAAATTAGCTTGCGCTATTTACATATGAACATGAAAGGAGACAATGGAAAGCAATACAGATAAAAAAAAAAAAATAGTAAAAAAAAAAGAATAGAATAGAAAAAAAAAAAAAAAAACAGTAAGAAAAACAAGAAGTAGCTGCAAAGCAGAGCTGGGTAGATTACTTACCAATTGCAATGTGTTACTGATTCCAAATTACATGACAAAAATTGTAGTTAGTAGTACACATTTTATGTATAAATCAGTCTACTTTTTGATTACTTTTAGATAACTTTTGACCTAACTCGTTTATTACATTGATTTAAATAGGATAGTCTTGTACCATATTGATATAAAAATGCAAAGAGCAAGAAAATATATTTCATTCGTTTAAGTGCATTAAACATTACATTATGTCAAGGTTTCCCAAACTGGGGTTCTTAATGAACTGCAGGGGGTTTGTAAGTTGACTTAAATGCTAATAACTAATTAAATTATTAAAAATGTCAAATTAAAATAAATAATTTAAAAATAACATCAATCAAGATAAATGACTTGCTAAAAAATATATATATTTTTTTGTTGTTTCTCTGCGTGTTAAGTCACTGTTAACCAATGTCAGATAACCATTAACATGCAAATATGATACTTAGTTATTAAAATATTTATTTTAAAATCTCAGGGGGAACTTTATGTAAATACGTTGGATGAAAGAGGTTCAGATGACAAAAAAGTTTGGGGATGCCTGCATTACATGTAAATAAGAAATAGCGTGAATTTGTGCATTTGAATGTTTTTTTTTTTTTAAACAAAAGCCTTCCAAAGACATAGCAATACATGTTTAAATAACCTACTGAGTGATAATTCAAATAAAAATGTATGTGTTCAGTTGATGCAATGTTGAAACACTTCTTAAACCTGAAATGATTTTTGTAAATCCAGCTGTCAAATGCTGTGTAGCCACCTGACTAATGATTAGTCTGAATGTCCACAAAACTGGAAGACTTTCTGAATGTATATTAGTGGTAGGTTATTTTAGAAAGGAACATTTGAAAGATGAAAAAGAGGAATTAGGGAGAATCAATAAATTATTAATAATTTATTGCTGTTGTGTGAATAATATGTAATCATGTAATCAATAAAAAAGTAGACAATGTAACTTAATTTAATTACAAGTACTTCATTTTTGGAATCTGATTACGTAATCCAGATTACATGTAATCAGTTACTACCCAGCACTGGCCACAAGGCATTATGGAACGATTAAGTAATTTAGTGTGTTTTATATACATAGTTTAGAGTGCCTTGATTTATGTGTTCAACACCATGTTTGAAAGCTGTTTTTTTCTTCTTTTTCCAATTATGAAGGCATCGGGATGTTGGAAATGTGAAAGATGACTCATTATTTTCTTCCATTGCTCAGGGCTCCTTATGTGACGTTCCTTTGGCCTTAGACAAGACAAACGGCAGCCCAGCTATAAATTCCAGCTTTGTGAATCTTACAACATAGTCTTTGGTGAGAAAGAGTCATAGAATGGATTCTGAGGTATTACTTTCAAACCCCCACCCTAAAATTCACAAATAATAAATTTAATGACAATCCACTAATCTGAACTTTCTGTATGAGTAATGTGAGAAGATTTATGTCTGAGAGGAACAGATATTATGGCCATATAACCTGGGCATTTAAAGGTAGCTCTGTTCGTTTCTCTCTCATTTACTTCTTTTCGAGTCTACTTTTTCTTGCCCTGATGACTAAGCAACAGGGAGTCAATGTCCACAGTCACGCTAGTGATTATGTGTCATTCTCAGACATCATCACAGAGTATAGAACACAGTGTCGTCCTTTTAGGTTTCTTACAGAGCGAACACAGACACACACACATATGCCTTTCTATTAAGTTCAATTGTTTTTATACAATCGAAAATCAATATTCTCTCCCTTAAACCTTCAAACAACTAGTGGAACATTTTCGATTGGTGTTTTGTTTAGGGATGAATCTTTCTAATTTAATTCCATGCATTTGTAAATCACTCAGTGACCAAATCTTTTGGTGAACAGATTCCAAATTGTAGTGTTCATTTCATCCAAGCAAATGATTTGAGTCTTGTATTCTTTCAGTAAGCTTGTAGAATTGGTGACATTTTCTCTGTACATTAAACTGTGGGATAAAGGAAGAAAAAACATTGAATAAAATGGCATTCTTCGCCTTTAAAATAATTGAATCATTTATCAGAGTAACAGTGCTTGAAGTGAGAGAGCTCTGTTTTAAATATCAGGTCACTGTATTTATTGGAAGGCATTTTTCCATTGAAATTTCTCTCTTTATTTGCCTCTCTGCATTGCAGTCAGACAGGGGTTTTAATATTCCTGTGACTGTTTTTCTCAGTGCTCTCTGAAATGCCTTTTGTGATTTAATGATCATAATGCTCAGTCAGCATCATCCTTCCATCCTGGTACTTTCCCAAGTCTCTCTATCTTTCTATGAGGGAATATGTATGATCACTATGCCTTTTTATTGATCAGATCAATAAAATCTAATCATGAAAGGACGGGGTCGGTAATATTTAATGTTTTTGAAAGAAGTGTTTTATGCCCTCCAAGGCCATTTTTAAAAATACAGTAAGAACTGTAAAATTGTGAAATATTATTACAGCGTAAAATAACTGTTTTCTAACTTAATATATTTTAAAATGTAATTTATTGCTATGATGGTAAAGCTGAATTTTCAGCTTCAGTGTCACATGATCCTTCAGAAATCATTCTAATATGCTGATTTGTGCTCAAGTAACATTTATTATTATTATCAATGTTGGAAACAGTTGTCCTGCTTAATATTTTTGTGAAAACTGATACTTTTATTCTTTGATGGATACGAAGTTATTGGATTTTTTTAAATAGAATTTAATAAACATGTCTTTACAGTCACTTTTAATTAACTGAATCTATTTTTGCTGAATAAAAGTGTTCAGTAAAAGCATAAATAGGCTTCTGTGGATAGTTGTTTTGCTTATTCAGATTATGTATATTTGTAAATGTTTGTATTTATGAGCAACTCTGACCTTCTGCTGTCTCTAAATAACCCTGCCAGCCTGAACCCCAACATTAATATATTTGTTGGTCTTATAATCTCTGTGTCCCATCCACACATCATTGCAGCAGATGGGAATCACCAGATGTTTGTGATTACCAAGAATGCAAAATGATTCCGGATAAAAAGAGAGCGGGCACTATAAAACAGACACGATGCCCTTCATGTTCAGTTGTCATTTAATCACAGATGATTATATGGAGAAATCAAACCTCAGTTCAGCAGATGTTGCATTAAGCTGGACTGTGGGACAGAGTGGTACGGTTTCCTGAGGCTAGACTACAGAAGTGGGCGATTTTATCCACGATTGGTCAGTACCTGGAAGAAACAGGTTGAAAGCCAGAAACAAGACAGGCAAAGAGAGTGGCAGATGGACACACCATTAATTATGTATGTGTTTGTCTGGATAATGCACCTTCAGACCAAGGTCAAAAATCTATCAAGATCTGTAAAAGAAATCTATTTGTTTGAGTCTAAAAACTTTTACATAATTAACCTGAGGGCAGTAGATGAAAGCCTCCTTTGCAATCATATCTGACCACAGGAGCTCTCTGGGTAAAGTGACTAGTGCTTTTGACTGTGTAAAACCCTTCAGATCTGAGTGGTTAGATTAAGACCTTCATTTTATGAGCCTAAAACTGCTCTTGAGGTCTTAATGTCAAAGTTTTTTCCACTGTGAAACATGCTTTGATTGTGATTTTTCTTTTGAAACATTTTTTTTTATAGGATAGCCCACCTGTTTAAATCAATGAAATGATCGTTTACTTTTAAATATGTTGATTCGGAAATTATAAAGGACAGAGATTAGTCATGTAGCAGATGCTTTCATATAGAAAAGTCTCTTTTGCTGTTAACACGTATGATGTCTTTTTGCATCCAGTTTATGCTACTTTCAGTTCCAATATATAATGTGATAGATGGTTTGCCCTATAGACATCCCAGGGTTCGGTTGGACCTAAACAAAACAGAACTATCCTTTAACCCGTACCAAACCACTTCTACTCCTTTAACATATGAATTGCCTTCTTGTGACTCATTAAGGTACTTTTCAGAACAATGATATACAAAATAATGTAATTCAGTGGTGTCATGTTAAACACTTATTTTTATAATATAGATTATTATACCATTGATTATATATATCACACACACGCGCACACACTACCATTCAAAATGGTCAGTAAGGGTTAAAGGTAGTTTTGTTTTGTTTTTGTTTTTTTAAACAATACTTTTATTCAGCAAGGAATAAAAAAAAATGACAGTATTTATAATGTTACAAAAGATTTCTATTCTAATAATATTTTACATTTCACTTTTGTTTGTTTTACATTTTCTATTAATTAAAGAACCCTGAAAAAAATTAAGTATCATTGTTTCCACATAAATAATAAGCAGTACACCTGTTTTCAACATTGTTAACTAATAAATGTTTTTGAGCAGCAAATCAGCATATTAAAATGATTTCTGAAGGATCATGTGACACTGAAGACTGAAGTATGATGCTGCAAATTCAGCTTTGCATCACAGAAATAAATTAAATTTTAAAATATATTAAAAACCGTTATTTTGAATTGTAGTAATATTTCTCAATATTACTGTTTTCACTGTATTTTCGGTCAAATAAATGCAGCCTCTGTGAACATACGAGACCCCAAAACTTTTGAATAGTAGTTTTTATATAGTTTGTTTTAAATACTTTTTCAATGTAATTTAATTATTTTCTATTTTATTTGTAAATTTATGGATGCAAACCAAAATATTATTCATAAGAAATGAGTGGCATCAGTGCAAAAAAAACAGCTGTACTGTAGGGTTACAGTTTTTCTCAGTCGCTTTAGTGCATATCCTTACATGTGTCATTGTTCACAAACAAGATAGTCAAAATGCTTAGTCATATTATTAAAATAACAGTGCTCTCTGTTAGTGTTAGTATTACCTGATGTAAACTATGGCAACAGTTTGAATGACAGTTACTGTATTGAAATGCAGAAGGCTGCACTTCTGTATGCCATATATCCATTTCAAAAGTACAAATTTACACTACTGTATGTGGGATATTGATTGAAAGAGACTGGATGGATTTACAGTTACACTTTTGCTAGTGGTCTGACAACACACACACACACACACACACACACACACATTACAATGTCATTGTGATATAGAAAGGAAAAAAGAAATATGGGCACAAAGGCGAAAATACTAAATTAGAAAGTCCATTGTCAGAATTTGTAACTCTTGTGTTGTCCTGTCTACATATGCTTTCCAATTGAAGGTTCATGAGATGCACCTTTGAGCTATTTCAGAGAACTTGTTTGTCATTGGTTGTTCTACATTCTCTTCATTAGTGAAAGTCAAGATTCACTTGCACAATTCATGGTGAATTTAAAAAAAAGTCTGTAAGATGTGTAGAAAATATGCTTGATAATTTATGATAACTAGATCAACCATTTTGCATTTAATGAGCTACTGACTAGATGTTTTGAGGGGTAAGACTATTGCACAGAGAACTATATAATAGATTTTGAGCAACATGACAATAACAACTGATAATGTAGGAAACCGCATACAAATGTACATAATCAGTTGCATGAATGTACCAAAGCAATCGCAACTTGTTCAAAAGAAAGAGAAACTGCTTTGATGATGTGCACAAGTGACTATGTGGAGGTTGAACAAGTTGTTTTGAGAATTTCATTTCTGATTTGAGAAATGCACCAAAGTGACTGAGAAAAACTGTAAGTGCCTTGCTCAAGGGCACAAGAGAAACCATTCTTTCCAATTCATGGATCAACCCTTCTGTGACTTGACTGACAGCTCATAACTTTAGTAACACCCTAGGAGGTCGTTTTTGCATTATACGAATTGAGACTGGGATTTTGAGAGATTTATAGGATTGTTAGTGTGATAATATAACAAAACAGACACAAATACACAAACATTTACAACGATATGTTGTCTGGTCTTCCAGGCGAGGATGTCACATTGATTTGAAAGAGACACATGATTGACAGTCACCTACAGCCACAACATCCAGCTCTGAAACACTAGAAGACATCATGCTGTTTAAACAAATTACTTTCTCAAACACATAAACTCATGCCATGAAATAAATACAAAAATGAGACATTCGCTTAATCACTTATTTACTAGAAAAGGGATAGATAGTGGGTGGGTGGGTGTTTGGATGGATGAATAGCTGCTGAATGAAGGGCATATAAACACACAAATACTCAGTCTCTGGTTCCCACACTTGCCCTTGTCGGTCAAAACTTCTTGACCTGGTCCGATTAAAGTCTAGAATGACTGCCTGACTGATTTGGGTAGAGATCAGGTGACCTGTCTCTCTCTCACACACACATTCTTGTAGCAGACACCTGTGAGACTATGTGAGTCTCGAACTGCAGGGGCCAATGAAAAATTCAGAATGGTGTGAGCAGTCACTTATTCCAGTGCAGTGGGGCCTGTGAGAGGACACATCAGAGAAAATACGCCGAGGACATGCTATTCCGTCTTACGAAACCAACACCTCTGACATTTTCCAAACGGTTGCATCCAAACAGCACTAAAAACACATGTGCATCGCAGGGCAATTTATGATCTTTAATGATTCAAACTACATTTTTTAGCATTTACTGAGAGAAAATCTTGGGCATTTATGGAAAGCTATTCTCTTGCTAGAACTGCATTTAAATTTCAATATTTTACATTTCAATTTTAACAATTATGTGTGTAACCACAAATACAAGTATGTGTGTGTGTGTGTGTGTGTGTGTGTTAAATTGATTAAAGTTTGTAAACTCACAGTTCTGAGAAAAAGAGAAAAATTCTGAGAAGAGAAAAAGGTTGCAATTACCTTTTTTTAATCATTTATTTTTATGGTAGTAAAAAATCTTTCTTTCTTTCTTTCTTTCTTTCTTTCTTTCTTTCTTTCTTAGATAGTTATTTAATTAGTGACAAAACATAAAAATAGTAGGCTACTCACCCAATTTATTTTCAATACATTTTTAACATTTATTGAAAGAAAAAAATGAACTGTTTAATAATTGTGATAATTGCTGATTTTGTGATGAATGATGAAATTAATCTTAAGGTTTTTTGTTTTATTTTAAAAGGCTAATCTTATTTCCAGCATTGTATCAAAATGTATTGAGTTAGTTATTATTTCCAGCATTGCATTGAAAAGCTTGTCATTCAAAACTAATTAATGAATTAAATGTATGTATTTATTTATTACTTTTTATTTTAAATGTATTATTATTTTTATTATTACAGACAAAACATACAAATGATGTAAGTACTCACCCAATTTATTCTCAATTAATTTTTATTATTATTTTTTTTTATGCTAATGTTATTTCCAGCATTGTATTGAAGAGCATGTTGTTCAAAATGTATTTATTTCTTTATTTAGAACTTTATTGTTACTATTTGTTAGTATTATAGACAAAGCATACACATAATATATATTAAACATTATATTATATTATATTTTTCTGCACTATTTGTCATTTTATTAAAGGTCCCATGACATGCTGCTTTTTGGATGCTTTTATTTAAATTTAGGCGAAAATACCAAAAAACGCCCCGAGCTTAAAATGTTAAAAAACCTCATAAAGTGAAATTTTCATGCCATGGGACCTTTAATGTGTTGTTTTAGCATGTCCTACAGCATCATTCTAACATATTTCTGTCTTGCGTTAGAGATTCAAGAATTGCATGCACTTCAGGGAACAAGACATTTTCACAGCGCTGATGTCGCCAGCTGAACATCTCTGAAGAGCAGTTTTGCATAAAGCTGATGGAAAAAAAAATGTCATTGCTACAATGACAGCTGATTCTTTTCAGATGTCTTGCACTGCACACAATAAAAAGTTTAAATCTGGTCATAATTGTTCAGAGCAGCACAATATATGTTTCATAAAATGTTCACAACACATAGCCGCACATATTGCGAGCATATGTCACGTTGAAGTGCCGCTAGTGTGTGGCTAATGTGGTGACCTCCAGGGCTGGTCTGTGTGTGCAGAAATGCATGGCTAAATAAGAAGGTCTCCAGGGGTTGGAAGGACTGAAACCTCAGGCCATCGATGCACCGAGTTCCTGCAGAAACAGTACAGTCTTGTCTAAAGGGAATTATGGGATATCTCCAGTGTATATGTCCTTTGTCTATCAGGTGAGCCGTCATATGCCCATTCTTACAGCAAGCAGAAGCGTAGCTGTCCTCAGGAAGCCTTTGTGCTGAGAACGTGGTAGACGTGGGCGCAAAAGCTGCAAAAGCTTCTGTTTTTCTGTCGCTCTAGTCTGGTCAGGATGTGACTACAAGGTGTTTCATTTTCTCTCCGGGAGCTGTTAAATTTCCAGAGGACAAAACACAGGAAAACTGGCTTTCAATTTTGTGTTGCGTAAGGTAGAAATGTTCAGTCAGAGAGACAGACGGCTGTCACGGGGTAGCAGCAACACTTAACCCCTTTATACAGGAGACAGAGCGTTCAACTATGATCCATAATTGTACTGCCAGGGTGCAAATTACCCACTGATCCCACTGAAGGATGTCAAAACAGGATGTTAGAAAGTAGCATACTTATAATATGAAGATAGGTCTGAATGATTTTGACTAGTCATTTTAAAATGTAATGGGTTGTACCATTGACATTACCTGAGATGTTAAAGTAAATAAGCCAGAAATCTCTGCACTATGCACTAATGGACACAGATTTTTTTTTATGGAAGCTTGTTTCCACCACAGGGTAAGAAAATGAAGGTAATTTCAACTTTTTATTTCACAATTGGGGATTTTTTTCTCACAGTTCAGTTTATATCTCAAAATTCAGACTTTTTTCTTCGCAATTCTAAATGCAGAATTGCGATAAGTTCCAATTGTGAGGTTTAAAAAAAAATCAGTATTATGAGGTTAATTCACGATGGAGCGATATAAACTCATCATTCTGAGAAGAAAAGTCTTAATTGTGAGAAATAAACTTGCAATTGCAAGAAAAACATCGCAATATATTTTTTTATTCTGTTCTGTGAAAAAAAACGGAATTGTGAGATTTAACTTTAAAAATAGTCACAATAGTCACAATCGTGAGATGTAAACTCAGAATTGTAAGATAGTATATGAATTTAAAATTTTGAGATGTAAACACAGAATTGTGAGGGGAAAAAATAACCAGTTGTAAGATAAACCAAAAAAAGTCAGATTTGCAAGATGTTAACTCTCAATTGTAAGTTTATAACTCGCAATTGTGAGATATAAACTCGCAATTACAAAGAATTGTCAGAATTCTGAGATACTAACACACCGTTGTGAGAAAAAAGTCGCAGTTACCTTTTTTATCTTTTATTCTATGCTAGAAAAAATAAGAATTGCGAGATATATAAACTCAGAATTGTGAGAAAGTCAGAATTCTGAGTGAACATTACGATTCTGAATCTCACAATTCTGATATTTTTCTAAGAATTGTAAGAAAAAAGTCTGAATTGAATGAGCTATAAACTCAGAATTGTGAGGAACATGTCGCAATTAACTTTTTTTTTTTTTTATTCCATGGCTGAAAAAGTTTATATGCCCATCAGATGTGCATGAAAACAAGTCGAAAGAATAGAAAAAGAATAGAGAACACTAGTGTTAGAGGGTCATTTTTATACTAAATTAAAAAGAAAACAAGTAGATAGAATAGAAAAAGAATAGAGAATGCTAGTGTTAGAGGGTCTTTTTTTAAAGGGTGTCATATGATGCTGCTAAAAAGAACATTATTT
>NW_015537939.1:2856269-2856435 GCF_001515605.1 Sinocyclocheilus anshuiensis | reverse complement strand
AAACATTAAAACCCATTATAAACGAGGCATTTGTTGCATCCAGTGGGGACATAATTACGGATTATAAAGACATATACTGTCTTTTTACGCGTTGCGTTGCATCGCGCCGTGTAGACATAAAACCATGTCTGCATTTGTGATCGGAGATATGACAAACACCAAGTGC
>NW_015537939.1:2855877-2856079 GCF_001515605.1 Sinocyclocheilus anshuiensis | reverse complement strand
GTGATCGGAGATATGACAAACAACAAGTGCTACTCTACACTGCCCAAAAAACTGTGTCTGTGAGTCAGAACAGCCGGTATTGTAGTCTACTCTACCTGGATCAGGAAACAGTCCTCCATAAAATGCGGTGCACACATCTGAATATTTGGGTTGAACTGTTCTGGAACAGTGTTGTAAATACAACTTAACCACTGATTTCTAG
>NW_015537939.1:2832907-2855859 GCF_001515605.1 Sinocyclocheilus anshuiensis | reverse complement strand
CCAAACAAAGTAGTTTCGCTTTCACAACGAAACACAGCGCCTTCACGACATGGCGGCAGCGGCAGCGGCAACAACAATACTACAGCGAGAATAAAAGTTATGCCTTCTTTCTTTGCGTGAACATTTGGGCGGCATTATCAAATCGTTATCAAAATATAGCAAATCTTCCCACATCGTGACGTAGACATGTGGGGGCGTGTTAGACCGAGCCGTTTTAGGTAGGCGTGCCTGACTCTTAACTTTTATAAAGAATATCTCTTTGGATTTGAGACTTTAGTCTTTGCAACTTTACAGATCTTCTTTATGCACCAAGAGCTTGTAACACTCCAAAGAGAAAGGAAAAATTGAAATCGCATCATATGACCCCTTTAATAAAAAGAAAACAAGCAGATGAAAAAGAAATTGAATAGAGAGTGCTAGTTTTAGAGGGTCAAGTGTAGATGGAAGAGATGTGTTTTTAGCCATTTCTTGAAGATGGGCAGGTCATTATAATTAATAATAATTAACAATATTAACATATACAGCACCGTTAAGAACTAACATGACCTTACAATTGGAAAAATAATTTAGAAATAACCAAGATGTATTAAAAATATAATTAATTTATGATACCTAATTAAATTAACTTCATGTTGTATTTGCAAATGGTAATGTATTCAACATAACACCCATTTTAGAGCTGGCAGAAAACTCACAACCTGCAAGTAAGCGCTATTATGCTATTAAAGCCTGCTTAATTCAAAGCATCAAAGCAAATATGGAAAATGCTTTTGTGAAACTCAATTACAACCTTGAATAACATTAATAAAATGATAAAAATCCATGGTATGACCACAGCCAAATAATGTGCTGCACTGAGTCCACTGACATGAGCTGACAGTGTGGTGTTGAAGCTTTCCTGAAGGAATCAATCTCAGCTTGGTGTCACTGATTCATTAAACTGCAGGCGTGTAGTGTACACTGTTACTGCACTTAATTAAACAGACGTAAGAAACACAGGCAGTCAATATACTTCAAGACGTCTCCCTCAGTGCATGTACTCATCCCTGAGATGAAGATGTCAGCTTCAGGCTGAGAGGGTGGGCAGGACGTTTGCTCCGGGGCCAATCGGAGCCTCTGTTATTTTGAGATGTGACATTTAAGGAACTATAAAGTCAATGTGAAAGAGAGAGAGAGAGAGAGATTTATGATTTAACTGCATTAGGGAAAAATACATTCATAAATTCAAATATGTTCATACATTTTTGAAAGTCGAATGATATGCAAATATACATTTTCTTTACATTGCAGAGAGCAATACATTTAAAGGGATAGTCCACCCAAAAATTAAAATACTTTTATTAATTTCTCACCCTCATGTTGGTTCAAACCTGTAAGACTTTTGTTCATCTTCAGAAAACAAATGAAGATATTCATAATGAAATCTGAGAGAAATCTTTCTGTCCCTCCATTGACAGCCTACAGAACTGTAAAGGCCCAGAAAAGTAGTAAAGACATCATTGAAGTAGTCCATATGACTCAACCTCAAATGGTTCATCCTCAATTTTATGAGATTTTTATGTGCAAATATAATAAATAAATAAAGACTTTCAACAGTTTTCAACACTTCTGCATCAATCTCCAACATGCATTTACAAGAGTATTTCATCTGAGAATGTAACATTCATTCAAGCATTGACAAAATGGAGCATACTGCACTGGCATACTTACAGAATATTTCATATGCAAGCATTATCATTCTAATCATAGAATTTTACATTTCTTCTTGTTTTGCCATTGGGAGAGAAAGGCCACAGAATGGATCCGATTAGATAAAAATGGTTAAAAGCCATTTTGGTGTAATTATAAAGGAAGAGACTTACAGATATGCAGTAAGGTATATTGATTGGGGTCAGATGGAAAGGTTGCTGCTGTCTATTATAATGCAGATTAGTTATTCAGATGTGTTCAGCGGCTCTATATGGATATTTAATGATCTCTAATGCTGTGATTGGATCAATCGGATTTACATTTGTTGCTAACACTCTTCTCATGGCTTCAAGGCTTCACAGAAGGATTGAGTTTGTGATTTTTAAGCTTTTTGTCCCCCTCAATAACTCTTCGGTTAAAATTCAAGTGGCTGTAAATTAAGTAATAGATTATTATTAATATTTGGGAACTTAAGTCACTCCGAAAAGTAATACACATACAGATTATAAGTTGTTACCCTCTGGTAGATGGTAAAGTAAGTTGCCAAATTTATAAATCTTTTATATGTAATTATTCTATTCTTCAGTTAAAATACAAAATAACAGCTTGCAAATGTAAAATGGATATATTTTGGGAAAATCATTTTTATTTAGAAATTTGATTGGACTTTATATTGCTTTATATGTTTTTTATGATGTTTTACAATGAGGTTTCACTATATATATATTTATAGATTTATGTCTTTTTTTTAATGAAATGTTTGCATTTTATTATTTACAGATCTCATTTACTTATATAATCAAGTCAATTCAAGTCAAGTCAAGTCTGCTTTATTGTCAATTCTTCCACATGTACAGCACATACACACAGAGAATTGAAATTGCGTTACTCTCAGACCCTTGGTGCATACAGATAACACTAACAGTAGAACATAAATACAGATAGATACAGATTAAATATAAAATACAACTATACAATTATACAAATAAGGTAAAATGTAAAAAAAATATTTAAAAAAAAATGATTTGAAAGAGAACAATAATACTTTGTTTAATATATACAGTATATATATATATATAAAACAAAGTATTATATACATACATACATACATACGTACATACATGTTCCCTTTGGGGAAAATAAAGTATTTCATTTTATAATTGCACAAATTACTAAGAAAAGTGTTGGTGTTACTTCTAAGAAAATAAGGCTTGTTTGTTTGCGAAAGCCACTTGGTTGAATATTTTATTTGACACATTTTCTACACTTTCATAGCTTTAAATAGCTCATATTACAATTTACATAACCATTTGTTATGAGACAGTGACAGCAGCTCCCTGTGGACTGCAGCCAGAGGACAGCAGGTCTGATGCCGTCCGGTGTGCTCAGGTGGAGACACTGTGTCTGGAGTTACACAAGAACTGTACAAGCGGTGTCATCTTACCTGCATCTTACCTTTTTTTTCCCTGCATAATGCTGCAGTTATGGCATTTCCAGCAGGAACTAATTGAAACTAACTAACCAGCCAGACCATGACCACCACAGAGAGACCTATAGGTAATTTTGTGGCTATGTTAGGAATGCAGTACTAGCTTCCTGCATAAACACACATACGCACACACATATATATGGCATCATGGTAGTTTGCATGGGCAAATACCACTATATGCATAATATAATAATAAAATATAATAAAATGCACACTTCAAAATGTGCTTATATAATTCTTTTGGTTCATTAGTTGTAAACAAACATATGTGGGTGATGACTGTATTTACATGTATACATATTTACAAACATACATAAATAAAATACCACGACAATAAAGCACAAGCACCGTGCACCACCTCTCTTCAGGTGGTCAGGCAGACTGCTGGTTTATATGTGCGTGGGTTTGCGGTGCCCCGGGGACTGGGTGTTTGTCTGAAGCTATGGCACTGTGGGACATTCCTGTATTCTAGCTGACAGGTGCCTGTCTGACAATGATGGATGTTGATGTTATGACAGCCTCCATTTGCTATGACTGCACTGTGTAGTGCTAAAGCTTAGAGTATGAACTGCGAGAGAGGAGAAGAGAAGCTGGCATCTGTACAGACAGACGCCGTAAACAGATTATGATGGCTGCACTGCAGCTCTCGCTCTCTGCTTATCCCACAATTCCTTGCACCGTCCTCTCTCAGCGTCAATGCTTTCCAAGGCTGTATCTGAAACCGAAGGCTGCCTTGCTGCTTCGTTGCCCAGAAAGTCAATGACTTGCAATGCAGCTGTTTTGTATGAAGGTTTTCTACCGTCTAAGCCTAAGGCATACTATCATCATAATCTAAAACTCAAGTAAGCTTTAGAGATATATGAGTGAAAATGTAATGACTAATGTTTATTTCTCAGTAGATATTACTGTTAAGTCGCTAAGATTTTATTTTATGTTTTAGAAAAAAAGCTCACCAAGACTGCATTTATTTGATTAAAAAAATTAAAGGAACTCTTTCTATTTTAATATATTTTAAAATGTAATTTATTCCTGTGATGCAAAGCTGAATTTGCAGCATCAGTCTTCAGTGTCCTTCATGATCCTTCAGAAATCATTCTAATATGCTGATTTACTGCTCAAGAAACATTTCTTATTATAATCAATGTTGTAACCCGTGATACATATATGGTTGATTCTTTAAGCAGATTCTTTAATTGACATGAATAGAAAGTTGACATGAACAACATTTATTTGCATTTTTTATCAATTTAATGCATTGTTGCATTATAAATAAATAAATAAATACATACATTCTGACTCACAAACTTTTAAACAGTAGAGTATATAATAATATATTTAATAAAAAAATATCCATCCATCTATCCTCAAAAACTGTTTGAAATTGCAGGTAAGGTATATGAATTAACATATATAGTAATTTTAGTATTAATATTTGGTATTGTAAAAAGTACTTACATATTTATGTTACAGCTTTGAAAGCAGTGTTACATAGCCCAAAAAATCATCTGAAATGATACATTTTGGGGCTGAAACAAACAATATATTAGACTACGGTGGAGAGGTGAGAAGAGGAGAAAACGTACTGTGTTGAAAGAGAAAAAAAAATGGTACAAATTGAGAAAAATTAAGGGATAGATAAGGGAGAAGATGAAATCAAGAAGCGGGAAAATGGAACGGAAGGATCAGTTGAGAAAGAGACGTTAGTTTGGCCAAGTGTGTGTCCAGGAGTCAGCATGGTGCTCCTCTGTGGTTGATGTGCCAGGCGTTGTGTAATCACCTTATGCCCGCCACAGAGAATCTTCCCTGCCTGTGGGCCCAACGCTCAGGCAAGGTAATATGTGACCGAAAATGTCTTTGTCCCTCAAAATGGAGAGAGAATAAGAAGAAAGTATAAAGAGGGACAACAAAAGTGGTGCACAGGATCCTCTAATGGGATATATGCTGCCACATAGGCCTGACCCAAGGATACACATGGAAACAATGGCCCTGGTGTTGGATTACAAGATTTATACCACTAAATGAAAATACTTATTAGCTCGTTAGAAGATTGCATGCATTTTTTGGAGCTGTGGCCTAGTAGTTAGTGCACATGCTCTGACGCATTGAGCAGTGGGGCTCATTAAGGCGTTCTGAATTTGAATCCAGCTTGTGGCATTTCCAGATCTCATTCTCCCCTCTCGCTCCCCATCTTTTCCAGTCTTTTCTCTGCTTAACTGAAATCCGTATTGGAGCAAGTTTGTTCACTTGGCAGCCATCTTGGCGAAACCCCCTGGCAGCTATTTTCTAGTCATGCAAGCACAGCTTCTGCTTGAATGGGGAAGGACCACAATCTCCAAAACGGTCTGTCATGCTGTCCAGTATACACTGCATATCTTAATGCTATATTAGTGTATAACATTAATATATTAATGTTACAGTATATATAAATTTAAAAAATGTAATGTTTTCTTAATCGTTATGTTCATTTCCAGGGCTTTTATGTCCATGGAAGCCTGTTTCCATGGATTAAAATAATACAAATATTAATTGACTTTTTATCTCTAAATTTAGACTTTTTCTCGCAATTATGAGTTTATATCTCACAATTTGGACTTTGTTTTTCACAGTTCTAAGAAAACAATCAGAATTGCACAATATAAACTCGCGATTCTGAGTTTAAATCTCGATATTCTTTTTTTCTTTGGAATTTTGAGATTACATCTCACAGTTCGGTTCAGGTTTTTTTTTTTTTTTTGAGTTAATATCTCAGAATTCAAACTTTTTCACAATTCTAAGAAAAAAACCTAAATTGCACAATATAAACTCACAATTCTGAGGAAAAAATAATTTGTCAGATTGGTTTACATCTCGCAATTCTTTTTTCTGAGTTTAAATCCCGATATTCTGACTTTTCTCTTCGGAATTCTGAGTTTACATCTCACAGTTCAGTTCAGGTTATTTTTTTTAGTTTTTTTTTTCTTTCACAGAATTGTGAGTTTATATTTCACAGTTGACTTGAGATGGTTTTCTTGCAATATCGCAAGATATTGACTCGCAATTTTGAGAACATTATCAGAATTGCAACATAAACTCGCAATTGCGAGTTTTAAACTCAGAATTGAGAGATATAGCCTAAACTAAATTGTGAGATATAAACTCACAAGGGAAAAAAAGAGTCAGAGTATTGAGATAAAAAGTTGCAATTACTTTGGTATTTTTATTCTCTGGCTGAAATGCCCTGCTGAAAAACAGCTAAAACCAGCCTAAGCTGGTTGGCTGGTTTTAGCTGGTCAGCAGGCTGGTTTTAGAGGGGTTTTGGCCACTTCTTTAGCTGGTCTGGCTGGTCTACTTCCAGCTTAACCAGCAAAGACCAGCCAGTTTAGGCTGGGTTTTCCTGTTTTTTTGTTTTTGTTTTTCAGCTCAGTGGGCTTCCACAGAAATCTCATATTTTTAACAGTCAACTAAAATCTGACAACAATAAATCATAAATTCCTCTTCTTTATTTGTATAAAATAAAGTCTCATTCACGTTAGTCCCACAAATGTGCTCTTTAAATTAAACTACTGCAATAAAGTGGCATATTTAAAAACAGGCCTACTGCATACTTTGTGTTTCGTGAAAACAGAACACCCAAGCGTTGAGACATTTGCAGTTGCACAACTTATTTAAAGTTATTCACATTCACACACACATTGACATTGTACAACAACACAACAAGAAATGACTTGCATGAAACATTTTACTTCTACCCCAGTAAAATGCTTCGCTTCTTAAGACCGGCTGTGTGAGGGATGTTTGGACCTGGAATGACCCTGCTCTCTCTATCTATTTATCTATCATCCCTTTTCCTCCTCTCTGCTGAGCCATCAAAACTGCAGAAACTTAAATGGCACAGCAGGCACCCTCCCTAGTCGTGACGCACCCCGGTATTTATAACACTGGTCATCCATTTTGTTTACAATGACGGAGGTGTGCAGCGCTACCCTGGAGTTGAAGAGTCATCTAGCGGTCAACTGCGGTACTACAACTGCAGATTCTGTCGCGTTCTTCTGGGTCAGAGCTTTTCAGAGATGCCTTCTGCCCTTATACGAGCATTAACAACAATAAGAGGTAATAATAAAACTGATCTCAGATGATAAGTTGCACATGTATGACAGGATGAGCATTTTAATCCAAAATGACTTGCTGTAGCGACAGTGAGAGTTAATCTTGGTTCACAGATTTAGTGTCCAGGCAGGCAGGTAATGTGAGGTAGAAAATCCGCCAGACTGCAAATATCAAGATTTTCATCAATGTCCCCATAAAACATGGAAACACAACATGTGTGTGTGTGTGTGTGTGTGTGTGTGTGTGCTAAATATAAATCGTAGGTTTCCTCCTGGATGCAGATTGTGTTGTTGATGTAGCCTAGAGCGGTAGTAAATACCACAACTTCATTTTCTGTTCTCAGACATTTTGACCCAGATTCAAAATCCAGAGCTATTCTTCATGTGTCAACTATCAGCTGAAGAGAGAACGGGAAGGAGAAAAAATAACAGCAGTGCCCCGGATGACCTTGATTATGGTCCATTGATTTGGGTGACCCAGAGGTCAGCATGGTAAATTCTTCCTGTTCTCACGCACCAAATACACACATGTAAATGTCATTATCACAAGGAGCTGTACCATCATGTCAAAACACAGATGATTCTCACTTTGCGTAAAGACAAATGGCACAGGTCTTAAACCCAATCATTCATATAAACAGGTTTAGGAAAAAGCGATCATTTTAGATTCATGTAAATATCTGGCTCCAAACAAGTATTTGGATATTTATATCACACTTAATATCTGAGTTCAATACATTAGATACAAAATATCAAAAGTAAATATTGCAGAAGCTTTGCTCAGAAGTAACTTAACTTTTCTGTGATATTGTTAAAATATAAACTGCCTTTTCACGACTTAGGTTACAAAAATTTTTATTTATATGTTTGAAACACTACCGTTCGAAAATGTTGGGGTCGTATTACAGGTCTTAGAGGACGTCTCACCCATAGAGAGATAGCTGGCCAGCGTCTCTCTATAGGGGCATCTTCTCATAGCTGCTTTCGCACATCGCCTCGATGTTGGCATAACTCGTATGCTGGAGTCGATGGATGCGTGAGGAAAAAAGCGGAGCTTTTTCCCCTTGGAAAAAACGCTCGCAGTGCATGCCGATTGCCCCCTCGGAGGCATCGCGTGCGTGCTCTTTGCCCAAACAAACAACACATAGATCGTGTGTGTCATCTGATGTCAAATAGCGATGACACGGATGCACACACCTTCTAAATGCTCTGCTAGTGCTCGTCATAATAAATAGAGATAGCTCTTACTTTTTCCTTGGAAATGCACGCTTCAAACAAAACAGTCAATGAAGACGAAGAAGAGAATGATGTGATGCTCCCGGCGCCTATTTATACTTTAGTCGCACCGGTAGTGACGTCATGGCTGTCGCCGGCCAACGAGTTGGTGTTTTTTCAATGTATGCTTCAGACACGGGTCACGACGAGGTGTTCCCCATAGCGCCCCCTAGAGGACGCAGTTCGAAGTTCCCATGAAAGGGAACTATAATACTTTGAAATATTATTATTATTTGAAATATATTGTAACAATGTAGAAGTCTTTACAGTCACTTTGTATCAATTTAATGCATTCTTGCTGAATAAAAATATTAATTTCTTTAAAAAAAAAAAACCAATGCAAGTGTACAAAACCTCTGCTTGAGGAAACACATTTGTGTAATTGACTTTTGACTCAAAACATTAGTTACTGTACAATGAATCAAATAATTTTTCCTTGGAACTCTACTTTAAACCCATTACACACCCACATACAACAAAAAAAAACAGACCTGTTTCGCCCCAGCTGCAAATATTTGCATGTGACATTAAAATATTTGTAAGGCTTTTAAAGGCTGTGCACATTTTCCAGTTTTTACACTGTTCAATTTGACCTATTTCTTATGCCTTAATTAAAAACAAAACTTGCAAGCATGCTCGTTCTCATTAGCACATATTTGTATCATTTCGAATTCGGCTGACTCATAACACTGTGTCAAAACAGTTCTTCATTTTTATGTAAATGAGACTAGCCTTACGAAGCACAGGAATTGGTAAATTGTTATCTTATCACTAATGCAGTCCTGTTACACTGAATAAAATGCTTAGTTAAACACTAAAAACAACAAATAGCTCATATCTGTTTGATTAGGAGTAATATTCTTAAAAAAGCAGGTGTTCTCTGTCTGAAAACAATTCATTTGCTCTGTTTACTTGTTTTGTCCGGTGTTTGGGTGTTTGAATAGCACAGCATGAATTATGCAACCACTGAGACAAAAATATCATAAAAACAGCTGGACAGAATTTGAAAACAAATGTCGGGTCAGTGAAATTTAAAATGTAATATCCGCAATCATGCTGTGATAAGAAATCATGGTTAAGGACAGGTTTTTTTGCAACTAATAGGGATAATTTTGATCTAAAAATTAGATTAGAATAATTTATTCACATTCTTTTTTTTAAGAGGAAAAAAACAATGAGTGAACTTTTGATACTTAGCTTAAAGTCTCCATAAAGTCTAGACATTGGCTCTGATGACATCAACCTTGTGTCTGAAATCTGAAGCTTGGATTGCAATGAAAGTGTTGAAGGAAAAAGACAAGCAGGGTTTATCACTACAAAAAAGCAAGGCACGAAAACTAATCTCAGCCAAGATTCATCAGCAGCATCATGCAGACAGCTCCATGGAAACACATCCTTTTGGAGGCAGATCATTTATCTGGGCTTCCAAGCACTTGAGGTCGACACCGTCTGATATGTTTAGAGTTGTTTATTCATGAGAGATGATTCTCAATCTCATGAGATGTGAGATTAGTCATCAGGAAGGTTTGCTGGCAGGAGCGTCTTCATTTATTGCTCATCAGATGGTTGGGAATGGAGACTACAAACAAGAAACAGCTGCTGCTTTGTCAGCCACTAGGGGGAAAAACTTTCAGTTAGTCTCAGTTCATCAGTGGCCACAACTAAAATAGTTCTATCAATCACAAGGGTATTAATAGAACTAGCATAGAAATAACTACAAAATTCAATACATGTAGCATTAGCTTAATTCTTTTTGTGACAACAGTCCCCTGACCTTGTGGGACATTTGGGTCCCTTAACAGCTTACATAGCAGTCAGAGGTCAGGGATGAAGAATTGGTGCAAACAATCCCTGTTGTGAGGGAATCAGTTAGCCAACACAGTCTCATTTGCCTAGTTTAACCTTAGAGGGCAATCAGTGTGAGAGCTTTAAATTATGTCATTGTCATGACAGGGCATACATTTATTTTATAATTTCATATTTTCACAATTTTCTAGATTCATTATTTCACAGATAAAAAAAAATAAAATTAAATAGCATTACATTTGGAGCTGCCAATGTACAGAATTTTTTTAAGAACTAAACATGGGGAGGTTAAATGTCAACTACCTGGCCTATCTGTTAGCCTTTTTTCTAATTATTCTATACTAAATATTATACTTGCAATTTTTATTATCTAATTAATTGAGAGACACATGTTCGTTTAACATATCAGCACACATTTATGACTCCAGCTGTGTCCTTAAGTAGTTAAAATAAAATTAGTTCAGTTACTCAATAAATAAATAAATGTACAATGTTGAAAAAATTGAAGCTGTAAATAAAAGAAAGACTATTGGAGTACGTTTTACAAGAAAATACAATTTCAGTTTTTCTACATGAAAATTTCACCTTCAATTCAATGTGTTACTTGCTGTTTCTTTGTCATTTTCTTGTGCAATTTCTGATTGAAAATTATTTCTACACCATTTTTTCAGCACACATATTATCATACATTTTAGCTATGTCCTTAAATAGTTAAATATATACTAATAACAAAAATGAATGAATGAATAAATAATTAAATAAACGAATATGGTATAAAAGTTTTTTTACGTAGCCTATTATAATATAATATTTCAGTTTTTCTACATGAAAATTTCACCTTTAATTCAATGTGTTACTTGCTGTTTCTTTGTAATTTTTTTTTTGCAATTTCTGATTGAAAATGATTTCTACACCATTTTTTTCAGCACACATAGCTGTGTCCTTGAACAGTTAAATATATAATAATAACAAACAAACAAATAAATGTGGTATCAAATGGTCCATTTTTTTTTTTATTATTATTTTTTTTTTTTTTTACGTAGCCTATTATAATATAATATTTAACTCAAACCTCACACATAAGGATTTCGCCACAGGAATATCTTCAATGTTACCTGTGGCAGTTATTAAATATTAAATTCATAACTTGCGTTCCTGAACCTATTGAAGTTGAGCAAGTGCGGGAGTAGGAGGGGCCGGTGGGAATCTGCGCGTGGGGCTTCGCAGGAGGTAACCAATCAATACTCTCTCAATTCCTCAAAGTAACGCTGAACTTCAAGACGCTAGCTTTAAACGGACAATATCTTTTTTTAGCATCTCAGAGTGTCTGAAATGAGCTACACGGGCAGAGGAACTCCTCTCAGACTTGCTGTGGTTGTAATGCTGTTCTCATCGGGAACGCCGTGGACTTTCCGAGAGAAGGAGGATGTGGACAGGTAAAGTGTCCCTGCAGTGCGCGCGCTGTCAGCTCGCTGTTTACACGAACTCAAGAGGACTGAAAGTTAGTTTCTTGTGCGTGAGGCAGATTTGTTTACGTAGAAAGAAACCGCTGACGGCTCCTTTGTCTTACAGAGATGTGTGTTCAGAGAACAAAATCGCAACGACGAAATACCCGTGCGTAAAATCCACAGGAGAGGTGACTACATGCTACAGGTAAGAGACTGTTTACTTCTCCATCTTAACATTCTGTAGGTTCTTGTGTATGGTAATGTTTATATATTGTCTTTTGTAATGTATGTAATGTACCCGTTTTGTATTTATTCAATTGGACGTCACCACTTCCCATATGGGATAAATAAAGTGTCCTGTTTGTCTGTCTATCTGTCTGTCTATCATGGTTGTTTATTTTACATTTTTATGCGATGAAATCTGTTTTGCCTTTAGTTTTTCTAAAGGGGGGGAGATTAAAAGAGACTTTTAAATATGCCAGATTATCACTTGCTTATTAAGTGTTTCCTCAAGAGTGACCTGTACTGTTTCTGTTCCCAAAGTGGCCAGGGTTTCCTTTCATTGGGTTAGCTGTGTTGGTGTCTTGTGTGGGGCATGTAAAATAATCCTGTTTTCATTCCTGTGACCGTTTAGAATTAGTGAAAGAAAGCAAGGAGATATTATTCTTTGAAGGTTAGGGATTATGATGCTGGAACTTTAAGCCGGCTCCGGATGCAAAGCAGACCCAGACTCCTCAGCTTTACAGTGGTAACTTGACTTACTCTCAAAACCAACTGACTTTCCTATGTTCAACACAAAAGTTTTTATGAATGCCATCCAAGTTAACAAGGATACGGGTTGCTGAGCTCCAAAAGACAGAAAGCACCATAAACTTGGCCCATATAATTTGTCCTCCAAATCAAGTCAAGTCAATGGAATACTTTTATTCTTCAACATTTGGTCCATGGAAGACAATTTTCATTTTAGGAATGAATTATTATGAATTATTCATTATCTAGAATAAAAATCAAGCAATAGAAATTGTATATGAAGAGATTTTATTTTCTCTCTTGCATCACTTCTTAGTTGTCACCCTTTCTCTTCTATGGTGGTGCATTTCATTCCACCTGCATGCTGGAAGTAGTAAGTTAAAGCACAAACTACTACAGGCTTTTTATTTCAGCAGGCATTGATGTGCGATGATTTGAAACGCTTGCCAAAATTGTCAATAAGCTTGTCCTTGTAAATTCTTGGCGTGTGTGGTGCACCAACACTGGTGACCTGTGGAGTCCCTGAGTCTCTCAAGCATGCATGGAGAGTATTTGCACAATGGGTCTCATGTGAGCAGGCTTGCTATTAACATTTGCTCATATGCAGATGACTAAAATGACTCAAGCAGTTTTTATATGAGCTCATTGTAAATTAACAGGTGCAGTTAAGCCACCACACCTCTTTTCTTTGTGGCTTGGCGGCTCTTAAACTCATGATGTGAGGAAATATTTGTTCAGTTGATGCTTCTGATCTGATCTGATCTTCTGCGCATCTGTTCTTGTGTTAGAAACATGCCTGCAAGCCAGGGTTTGTCTCTTGAATAGATCATAATCTCAAACAGAGGAGAACGTTCATGCATTGCAGTGTGACATTTTCTTTGGTTGTGATCCATCCTGGAGTTGGATAGTTGCAAAAACTGGCCAAGGATGTGGCGCTAAAATGTTTTGTCCATCATTGAGTGTTCATTTTTTGAGTTCTTATGGGCTTTGTCTCAGAAAATATCTATGCATGTGTGTAAAAGTATTTTGGCGCTATGTTGTACTAATATGTATGTGGCTAATGGATAACATTTGTATCTGAATAAGGGCTGTCAGTTAATTTTAAATTAAACTACATTATTTGCTTTTCAAATTAAATCAAATCAAATTAAACTGCATGTTTTATGAAAATATTCCACAGTTTTTCACATTTTTATTTTTGTTTTATTTAATTTCATAATTTTATTTTTTATATATAATTTAATTTTTTTATTGTAACATTTATTTGTATAATTATTCACACAAAATTCTTTTAAACACCATTTATATAAGTAATCACACAAAAGGAATAAATTGACAGCTCTGATCTGAATGCTTTCATGTTGCTAAAATGTGGACCAAAGATTAATTAATGGTAAGTTTTATTGGGAGGAAACCGTTTTACGAAGAAAAGCAGTGTATTCTGAAAGTCTGGTGTGCAGTTGTTGATATTGTGCCATAGAATTTATAGGTCTTAGTTTTAAATTAACTGCAGCATACAACGTGAGTTAGTACTCTAGTCTTGGATTAATAGACGTATTTTTTCTCAGGACTGGGATCAGGGACAACATTGTGAAGCCAGATCAAAATGAATCAGAACGGGCCTTTCCAGAACATACTGAAGGTGTTTCTGGAGAACTTGGTTCTTGGTTGTTCTTCCAAATATTTCTGGTGGTTTCAGGCCTGTTTCTACACTCTTGAAGCATTCCAGGCCAAAAGGCAAAGGGAACCAAACAGACAAAGGCCATATCATATAAACCTCTCGTTTTCTTTCTACTCACTAACTCCTCTAGGGCTGAAAACCAGCCATGAACTTAAACATAAAGTTCATCTGACCACAAGCACTTGTTCGTCGCCAGAAGAAATCTTTTTAATTATCGGCTGAACCTTTATACAAACTGGGAAGCCTCTAGAGGCCAGTCGCATGTCTTTCTCGGCCCTCTAGTTCATCTTTAATGTCCACTGGTGTCGAGGGAGTTTATTTCCAGAAGTGTCCATTAAAAGAAACAAGATCATATTGGGTTTTTCAACCCAGACATGTCTAAAAGCTCTCTTGAGCAAATGCAGATGTGTCTGGCATATGCACGGTAAGCTAAAACCTGTAGCATGGCTTCACAAGGGTACTGGTTACCTACCACTGAACAGCTCCAGGTCTGATTGTTGAAGTACTATGAGATTTGGGGCTGAAATCTGAAGGACAAAGGTTTTCAAAAACACTTCTACCACATCTAATTCCATTGTTTGGACAAACAGGTACAGTAGCCCCATCCCATACTCTTTGGTTTAACCAGGAGTTGAACTACAGGAATCCATAATTGTGCTACATTGTCCTTCACAAAACGGGATGTCTACTAATTTTTTTTTTTTTTTTTTTTTGCTTTAAATATTTATGACCATGTGGCAAGGAAATGTGTTTTTTTTTCTTCTTTTTTGTCAGAGGACTGTATTGAGGATAAGACAATTGAAGTTGAAGAATCTGTCAGTGTCCTGTTTCTTTTGTATTTCTAATGGACTTGTTGTTTGTTCTCTTGAATACACATGGGGATATTTGAGTTATTTTTATTCTGTTCATCAGTTTTGTGAGTCCACAGGCATGTAGACAAGCTGCTATCTATGGAAACTTGTTTCTAGCACAGAAAAAAATGTTATTTGCGACATTTAATCTCAGTTCTTGCCGTTCTGAGTTCATATTTTACAGTTCTGACTTCTCAGAATTGGAAGATGTAATCTCAGAATTGTGAAATGAATTCGCAATTCTAAGAAGAAAACTGAATATGCAAGATGTTAACACAATTGCGAGAAAAAAAAAGTCAAAATTATTAGATGGAAAAAGTCGCAATTACCTTTTTTTTTAATCCTTGGTTGGGGAAAAACAGAATTGTAAAATGTAAGTAAACTCAGAATTATGAGGAAAAAAGTCAGAATGGCAATATAGCTTATATCTTGCTTGATATAAACTCATAATTCTCAGAAAGTCAGAACTGTTAGTCATATAAACTTTTTTTTTTTTAATTATATTACTTTTATTCATGATTTATTCAACAAGTCTCTATAATGGTCAGAGCACAGTGGTGAAGAGAAAAATGTAGCACAGATTAAAAAATTTGGTTGACGTTTCTTGCTAATTGTCTTAATTAAACTCACATCATTTGTTAGAAAAAATGATGTGTTCTCATACAAGGTTGTTTGCAATTGTTTTTGTTTGGATTTTTTAAATCCATCCATTTTAATTGATTTAGACTTTGCCAGTGTTCATATTTCATCAGGAACAGTTTATCTAAACAATTTTTTATGAGCGTGAACTCTGTCTTCTAGATTAACACTTATGAAATATGGAACAAATCTCATTTAACGGCAACACATGCACAGCCTGAAGACGTAAGAGACTTCTGCTACTTAATTGCAAAAATATTTAAGCGTGATTTATTTCCAACAAACATTTTATGAAGAGTTTGTACTTCCCTTTAATATTCAATAGACACAAGGAAGTAATTGATGCGAATCACTCTCAGAGCATCTGCCCTTTGGGATTCCAGTGCATTTAATTTCATGACTTAGGCAGAAATATTACGCAATTTTACAATGATTAATGCTCTTCTTGGTTAAGTTAACCAGATGGTTCATATCAGTGAAAGTCTTCATCAATCAGCTCAAAGTGCTCATCAGGCCGAACACGCTGTCAAACAAACCGTTTTGACCACCAGCTCATGAAATTCCCGGGGAATCGGATATTGGCGTTGTTGACCCATGAAACGAAAAGGGTGATTTAACAGGAAATCCTTTGCATTGTTCTCTGTTGTGTCTTTACGACGACTGTGGGGATTAATGGCAGAAGATCAAACAGTGGTCAATGTGCCAGTCTTTTGTTTGTGGTATTGTGTTTTTGAATATCATACAGATTCCTTCTTGTTTGCTCATACAGAGCTCTGGTTATAGTCTCTGTTATGGGGTGTTTTTATAGCCACAATGATTTCATGCAGGGGTTACGATTCCATCTGAATGTGTATCTTTTTAAAGCACAAGTGAGTCATGAGTTCTGTAGATGCTTAAATCAAATGGACCACTGACCACCAAGTCAACACCACTCAAGCTGATTTATAAGCTTTTCAACTGGCCGGTATTTATGACAGGGATGACCCTCATTGTCCTCTCCAAAAACCAAAAAGTTAATGAATGTCCACATTTTCAGGCAGCTCAGGAACGCGCTAGATCGAGTGACTGATTCTAGTTGGGACGCAGCCAGAGTTTATTTGGGATCAGTTGAGCCAAGCTAGTCAAAGCATGGAGAACACTGAATGCATTACCCAACAACCTCTGGAATTTACACAAGTCCCTGATGGATTCTGGGATAATTCCGATGAAAATAGTGGCGGTGGAAAATGGCGTTTGTTTTCTAGCACTCTCCTTTAATAATGTTCTCTCTTTGCTTTCCACATCTTGTCATGACGCGGTTTCTTTCAACGCAGGTCTGGTTGATGATGCCATGTTGCTGTGTGTACACAGCTGTAAGCTATGAATTCAGATGTGTTCATGAACTTTCTTCAAAATATCAGTCTTGAAGAAATTATCCAAGGTGAAAATTGTAACGTCCCATTGACATCTAAACAAATTACGTCAACTTCAGACAGATTTGTTCATGCGATTTTATGAATATAATGAAACCATTATGATATTGATCTATAAAGTAAATCATTAGCTGTGATTTTTATTTTAAAAATCTCCAGTGAATCTCTCATATAAAATACTACGAATGGCTCTGAAAGTAGCTAGGAGGGAAACTTAATGGCTAAAGAAACAAACAACTAGTCAATACTAAAGTATATAAATTATGCAACCATGTTTTTACTACTTCTATAAGCTTGTGAAACTGTTTTTAAATCATTTTTCAGACATATACAGTACCTCAAATGAACAAAGCAATACCGTGTTATTGTGAAGTGACATTATGGTGTCACATACAAATGATGGCCATCCCTCTCACTGTCTTATGTTCACAAAGGTTAATTTCCTGACCACAGTTTTACATAGTTTTGCTATTAATCGCCAATTTTCTTGCAGTAATTAGAAGCAATGGTGGTCTGTTTTGTCTCACTAGTCAAAACGATACAGACTCATGGTTAGGCCGGTAATGGTTTGCTCATGCAATTAGAAGGTCAAAGGGCAACAACCTGAATAATTGGGGCCTGATGTGGTAAATCCAGTAAACCATGTTGCTGTTTAAACCGTTCCCATTACCTAATTTATTCATTTGTAAAAACCTCATGTTTAAGTTAGTAATATTCAAGAAGTGCAAATTGAATTAAGATTTTTTTGCAAAAAGTTTTACACTTGTACTAATGTACACAAAATTTTGGGGTCGGTAATATTTTGAAATGTTTTGATTTTATTGATTTGTTTTTTTAATGCTCACCAGGGCTTTATTAATGTGATTAAAAATGTGATTAGAAATAGTAATATTGTGAATTATTATTAGTATTAGTATTCGAATTATTAGTAGTAGTATTAGTATTAGTATTTAGTATTAGTATTATTACAATTTAAAATAACGGTTTTCTATTGTAATATATTTGAAAAAGTAATTTATTCCTGTGTTGGAAAATCTGAATTTTTAGTAGCCATTAGTCTGCTTAATATTTTTGTGGTAATGGTGATACATTTTATTTTTTGATAATAAGACAGTTCAAACTGCATTATAAGCATATTTACTGTTGCTTTTGATCAACTTTACTGAATAAAACAAATCTTTAAAAAAAAACTTGAATGTTAGTGTAAATGTATAACTTTTTTATACTGTTTGCATTTGCATAATATAAAGCATACAGTCACTTGAGTTGTCAAAAAACACAATTTTAGTTTACAGTATAAACGGTAAGTGAGTTGCCACTGTATTGAAATCCCTTTATAGCAGTAACCCAATATTTATGCTATATGTTTTGATTGTGGAGTAAATCGATATAGGTGATTATACACTTGGAAAAAGGATGTTACATATCCTAAATAAATCTCTCTCAGGTGTCTTGCAGCACATACTGTATGTCACACATACAGTACATCATCAGTTCATTTCAGTGCTTTGTGAATGGAAAGCATATAGACTAAGTGCAACTGAACTAATTGTCTGGTACCTTTGGCTCTGTTTCCAAGGTCAAATTCACTTGAAATGCTCTTGTTGTAGGATGAGTTTGCATGTATAACTGCTGAATCTCAACCCTCAGAGACATTGCTAGTTGGCAGAACCTTCCCTGCTTGAGTTCTGCCAGTCGTTGAGGATAAATAAGTCAATGCCTCAGCTCATTGAGAAACCTCTCGGCTAATGTGAATGTAAAATGAGTCTCTCTCCATCCTGGCATCAGAGAGAACTGGGAAACTTGATGTTTAAGGCCCATTTTTTCCAGTAGTTGACTGAAAAAAGAAGACCTCTTTTCGGCACAATCTGAGAGCGCAGTTGAGCAACAGGGAGTCTGCAGCGCTGTTTGGGATATCTTGGCAGGCGTGCGGGGGAGAGGACTTGTTGTTTTTGTTGTGTTGCATTCCTCAGTGATGTATGAATTGCCTTGGATTTCTGGTCTTACTCTCGTTCACGTTTGCTGATTGCGCATCATCCTGTTTTCCATCCTAAAGTTATCACATCTCTGTTTCTCATCATCAATTAAAGTAGGGACGGTGGTGTCATGTCCCTAGCACTTTGACATCTCTGGTTCTTCGGCCGAAGTTTGTATGTGTTATAATGTGTGGCGATCTGCTGGAATTCTGTAACTTGTTTGCTGAGTTATTGTTGCATTTGTCACAAGTGGCGTACAGCGGCCGTGTTTTCTACCACACACAGCTGTGCGCTCTATCGCCCTTTTGCTTTTCTGCGGTTCACTGTCCGTTCCAGTGAAATCACAAATCAAAATGCAAACAAATGTGTTCCCACTGCTGATATACATCTACTGTGGCACAGCTGCAATTTTTGGCTTATTAAAATCAAAAATTATTTTAGGGCTGGTTAGAACCTTGAATGTCTTCTATTTTAAGCGAAAAACATTTCCACGTCATCCATCCAATTCAATTTCTTATCCGTGCATTTATCAACTGAGCTACAGAATCAGATGTACTGTACATTCTGGTAGAAAATGTTTAGAATAACAATTCAGTGTGCTATTGAAATTGCTATTTAATGATTTTTCTACATTTTTTATTTAGTCGTTATTGTTTACACTTCAGTTTTGACTTGAAAATGACCAAAAACTGTTCTGAAGATCTGATGTACAGATAAATACAGCACATTTATAACAGTAAAATATGATTTATTTGTTCTTATTATTGTCTTTTACACAACTAGCGCTACCACTTAAAAGACACAAGGGAAACAATGAAGTATCATTCTTACAAACACAGAAGTTTTAGGTGAAATTTACATGTCAGCCATGATGATTTCCATTTTGGCAAGTGTTTTGATCCACCTGTAAGCAATTGCATTGGGTGTAGATTGATATCTGCCATTAATGTTGTTTTCTTACTGTTCTTATGTCAGTCTTTTTAAAAACAATGCAGAGCAGATGCAGTTAACTAAAACACTTTGTCACCAGAGCAACCTGACGTTTATGTCAGAGGTCTTCAGCTGTCTGTAAATGATGGCCAATCACAAGAGAAGGAAATTGTTCATACGAATCAATTGTTTTGTTGTATGATAAAATCATTGAATAAGCTGAAAATTGTCAAACAGTACTTTTTGAGCATGAACTCATTTTTCTTGCACTTTCAAGGGTGTAAAGATTTGAAGCGCCTTTTATCAGAGCTGTAAATAAAAGTGAAATTGTCCTTGTCGTTTCTTTTGGATGGGCTTCAGTAATTTCGCTTCACTGTTTTGAGAAACAGAAAAATTATATAGTCTTTTTCTCCCCAGAGCCATTTTTATTGAGTTAGCCACATTAACAAAGCATGTTGTTACAGTTATGAAGGTTAGGAAGACATAATTTGCTTTTATCTAGAAATATCTACTGGATTTATTGACAAATTTTTAAATTAAAAACTATGCATAAAACATTCTTTGCCATGTTATTCAGCTCATTTCAGATGATGTCAAGCAGTAGTTATTTGAGAATTAGAGGCATTGATTGATGTTCTCTAAATTTAATTACTTATGTTTTCCACCCAGAAAGAACCCCAGGCAAAGCCAATGTGAGCAAATATTATTAGTTTGGATGAAAATAGCATTTGACGGGTAGCTCTAAACAAACCCAAATTAATAGGTTTAATATTCAATGTATATAGCAGTCTTAAATCTCAACCAGCGGATAGCGCTGGCTTTCTTCCTAGGCTCATGATATGTAATGCAGTACACTGGTATAGGAGTATCACAGCAGGATATCTTGTGATATGCCAGAGCATTGGCAAACAAGTGCTATAAATGTCATATATATCTGTTAAGTCTCATATATCATCATGAGCACGCTTGGTAAGAATTCTTCTGGTTCTCAGAGGCAGCCATAAACCAAAGCTGTAGGCAGTCTTTATTTTATTTGCAGTATTATACCATTGCGTGACTTTTTACAATAAACCAGTACTGAGTTCAATATGAAATCATTTGATTCAGTTCATTTCATGTCTTTGTATTTGTGGATTCCTCAGTGTGTACTAAAGGGAAAAAATTTCCTATTTATAGGCACTGTGTTTTATGCGACGCTTGAAAGGTTGCGGTATTTATAGATAGTATTTAGTATTCATGCAGAAATCTAAGTGAGATGTGCAGTAGTTTCCCATTCCTTTTCCTGATGTCTTTCTGGTCTCACCAGGCCAAATGAACTTGCATTTTACTGTTACATAATGCATTAAAATTTAGTGCGGTTGTTTATTTGTGCTGTACAAACACACTTTTTCAATGGCTTTGAATTCCTTTTTTGACTTGAAAGCTCTCTGTGGATTGACTTTCTTTCCTGATTTTCTTTGTGTTTGAGTGCCAAACGTTAAGAATCTCTCCTCTTTGTGGCATGATGTGCCGGGCAATACACAAGGCCAATGAAGTGAATTACATTGTACATTGTACATTCTCTTAGATTGTAATTCATTTGTGAAGTGCTCTCTGCAAGATGCATATATCATTCTCTGAGACTATTCCTGGTGACTTTTGTGTCCCTCGATGGTGTGTAAATATGATGCATAGTCTATAGACTTTTAAAAATGAATTATAGGCCTTTTTGTAAATGCAAGTATATTTATATAAATGCAATTTACTTTTTTATAAATAAAATGTAAATAAAACATCCATATGCATGTAATATAAATATTATAAAACTAAATATTTATTTATTTATTTGAGGAAATTAATTGCAAGGAAAAGTAAGTTTATCACTTTAAGTGATTTTATATTTTACATTTATCAGAATTTATTGATCTTACATGGTCAACCCTGTTACGGTGGTTTTGTACTTTGTAGAAATATATAAAACTGTCAATCATGTTACTTCTTTTAAGGCTGATGATACACTGGGCAACTTTTTGAGCATTGTTGCCGGGCAACTTTGGGCAATGTTGCTGTCAATGGGTAAACCAGGTGAGACACAGGGCCCACGACCGATCTAAAGTATCCAGACAGAAATTTGTTACCCATTCTCAATGGGGAAAGTGCCCAAGAAACACTGCTCCAAAAACGTTGCCTGGTAAAAATTGCTCAAATAGTTGCCCCGTGTATCATCAGCCTAAGGTAGATTAACACTGTTTACAGTACTTAAAGCCAGGCACTCATTTCAAATGATAAACTATTTTATTTGGACACAAACACAGAACTAGCAAAGTGATCAGAATATTAATTAGTTAAAGTCCCCCTGTGGTGAAAATCAAGTTTTTTATGTTGTTTATTTGTCTATGTGGTGTTTTTAATATGCTTTTAGACAAACCATGTGCCAATCCATTTATCAACACCATTGCTGAGTATTTTCTCCTTAAAACTGTAGTTTCCCAAAGGCAGTCAAAGAAACATGGTTTGAAACAGCCTTTTTTTGCTACGTCACAAAATTCAATAACCAATCGCGTCAAGGGATCCTATACTATAGCATATCATTAACTGTGCTGCAAAGCAGAGGGTCTAGTGAGAAGGGAGCCAGGTTAATCCGGTAACAGTTATATTTTTTCTGTAGATTTTTCGATAATTGTTAATAACTATGGAATAAAAAATACGGAGTGTATGTTTACATTTAGTTAAAAGTGGCTGTAATCCGTCAGCTCCAGTGGCGCAGATGGATAAGCGCGTGCCGTTGGTTTTTTGACGCGATTGACCCGGGTTCGATCCCGCCTTTTGCCGAACTTTTTTTTCTCCCTTTTCAAATCTCGTAATACATCGTAAAGGCATTTATTTTCAATAAAAATTAAGGAAATAATCAAAAAGTTTAAAATAAAGTATCGGGTAGGGTT
>NW_015537939.1:2820641-2832771 GCF_001515605.1 Sinocyclocheilus anshuiensis | reverse complement strand
GATTTGTCGTTGTGTTTTCTGACTTGTTATTTTGTTTTCGAATTTGTCATTGTGTTTTCTGACTTGTTATAATGTTTTCTGAATTGTTGTTGTGCTTTCTGAATTGTTATTTTGTTTTTTAGACTTGCATTTGCATTTGTAATTTGTTATTTTGTTTTCAGAATTGTGATTTGCTCTGCACTTCTCGGCCATCGTAATTTCCCCCTATTTTCACGATGTCATGTGCTGTTAGCGCTTATTTATTTGTATTTAGAACCGCTAACTTGAATAATAACCTGCGGCAGCAGTGTAAAAGTAGCCTGGAGTCAGACGCACCTCTCCCGCGTATGATCGCGGGCGAGATTTGGAATCACAAACTTGGCTGCATTTGAGTCTTCAAGGCATTTTGAGGACACAACATCGTCAAGTAAATAAATTTAATGAATGTTACAGTATCCACTGTAGTTGTCCGCTAATAAAAACAGTTTTATCAGTCATTATCCGTGTACGAACCAGCGCAAACAGATAATGTTACCTCACGAAGTTAGCCATCAGTCTTCTTGCTTACACTGAGCATACCAGCTTATTTCTGGTCCAAACACAATATTTCTACTTGTCATTGCCATTGTATCGCGTTTACTACAGTTAATTTAGTGGATCAGAAGGTGCTGGCTGGTGTGTGACTGAGTGGAGGCGGGGCTAATTTGCGTATTCATAGATCCGCGTATAGTAAATGAGGCAACGGTGTAGAGTTGCATTCAAGCTATTTTAAGGCATGAGAAAATTATTTTGACAAGAAAAAACATTTAAATATGACATTTTGATGATCAAAGATGAGTTTTAAAGGATACAATTTTTGACTACGGGGGGACTTTAAAATTAGTCAAAAAATAATGGATTTTAATATGGTCCTGAACGTGGCCCTACATACTCCGAAATGTTTCTGTTGATGATGAGAGTTATCCTAAATATGGTTAACAAATTTTATTTATTTATTTATTTATTTTTATTGTGAAAAACTATAGTGTCATCTATTCTTATTTTCTTTTTCTTTTTTTTTATATAAATCTGGTTTTGGAATGTCTCTTTTTTTTTCATAGCCTTGGGTCTTATTTACGTAGCTTATGTTTCCATAACATACTCATTGTTCTCATTTACTGTTCATTACATTGAATGTAGCTTCCATGGTTGTTGCATTTCTTTGCCAGGGTTGTTTTATCAAAATGATAGTAATGACCTTCATGATCCTTCATAAGTGCTCCAGTTGCCATTGGTTTCCTCTTCTGAGATCAGGTTTCAGCACTACAAAAACTACCAACACAGAAGAGCTTAAAGAAAAACAGACCTTCAACCAAGTGGGATTTAACTTGTTTAGGCTTGGATAATTATCTCTCTTTGCATCTTTGTTTGGGGCTGTGAATAAAAATCAGATTTTTTTCCCCCGAGATGAATACCTATAATGAATACCTATAATTTATATTAATAATGTTTTATATGCTTTTTTTAATGGCAGATGATGAGCTGGGTATAATTAAAGATGAAGTAATTTGGCACAGAAACAGTACAACTGGGCGTTAGTTTTATTTTATTTTGATCCAGACTTACAGTAATACTAGCTGTCCAGACCTGTAAATTGGGCACTGCAATATCTTGTAATCCATGTGTTTTAGCTATCAGGTCAAACAGAATGTGACTGAGCATGTTGGTAGCTAAAAATGTTGACATACTTGCCAAAAAATGGGGAGTTTGATCCACGTCTCTCTTTGCTGTGGATTAGCCTCAAGGTTTTGGCTTGGTGGACCACCACTACTATTTAAATAGTAAAATGTAACTATACAAATATTTATAATATAAAGTTTTTATAACGATTTTTCTGAAACAAAAAACTTCTAAAGCGTTTTTTTTTTTTTTTTTTTTTAAAGAAGTCTTTTGTTTTCACCAAGGCGGCATTTAGCTTATTTGATCAAAAATGCAGTAAAACAGTAATATTGTGAAATATTATTACAATTTAAATATAACACTTTAAATTTGATCAGCCATTACTTCAGTCTTTAGTGTCACATGGATCTTTAGAAATCATTCTAACATATTAATTTGGTGCTCAAAAAAACATGATTTATTATTATCAGTGTTGATAACAGTTCTGTCAGGACGACTCTCAGAGAGTTTAGCATGGTAATATGCATGGCAATGTTAATGTATTCGGTCTTGGCAGGATAGATCTGCTACTGCGGCAGAGAAAGTAGAGACTTGCTACTTCCATTACATCCACAGACTGATGTGAGCATAAGAATTACTGCTGCTGCACATATAACATATATGAAATAACCTCCTTATGCTGTATAACATACATGAAATTACCCCGTAGCAGATCTATACAGGTGGAGCTGGGGAAGGTGAAGGGTTTCTGAAGTGCGCTGCAACTGCTACCGCAAGTACTAGCCAAGTATGAGCAGATGTTGAATGTTGAGCAGCAAGCTTATTGGCTGCTGATGTGAAAACTTGTTTAGGCTTGGATAATTATCTCTCTTTGCATCTTTGTTTGGGGCTGTGAATAAAAATCAGATTTTTTTCCCCCGAGATGAATACCTATAATGAATACCTATAATTTATATTAATAATGTTTTATATGCTTTTTTTAATGGCAGATGATGAGCTGGGTATAATTAAAGATGAAGTAATTTGGCACAGAAACAGTACAACTGGGCGTTAGTTTTATTTTATTTTGATCCAGACTTACAGTAATACTAGCTGTCCAGACCTGTAAATTGGGCACTGCAATATCTTGTAATCCATGTGTTTTAGCTATCAGGTCAAACAGAATGTGACTGAGCATGTTGGTAGCTAAAAATGTTGACATACTTGCCAAAAAATGGGGAGTTTGATCCACGTCTCTCTTTGCTGTGGATTAGCCTCAAGGTTTTGGCTTGGTGGACCACCACTACTATTTAAATAGTAAAATGTAACTATACAAATATTTATAATATAAAGTTTTTATAACGATTTTTCTGAAACAAAAAACTTCTAAAGCGTTTTTTTTTTTTTTTTTTTTAAAGAAGTCTTTTGTTTTCACCAAGGCGGCATTTAGCTTATTTGATCAAAAATGCAGTAAAACAGTAATATTGTGAAATATTATTACAATTTAAATATAACACTTTAAATTTGATCAGCCATTACTTCAGTCTTTAGTGTCACATGGATCTTTAGAAATCATTCTAACATATTAATTTGGTGCTCAAAAAAACATGATTTATTATTATCAGTGTTGATAACAGTTCTGTCAGGACGACTCTCAGAGAGTTTAGCATGGTAATATGCATGGCAATGTTAATGTATTCGGTCTTGGCAGGATAGATCTGCTACTGCGGCAGAGAAAGTAGAGACTTGCTACTTCCATTACATCCACAGACTGATGTGAGCATAAGAATTACTGCTGCTGCACATATAACATATATGAAATAACCTCCTTATGCTGTATAACATACATGAAATTACCCCGTAGCAGATCTATACAGGTGGAGCTGGGGAAGGTGAAGGGTTTCTGAAGTGCGCTGCAACTGCTACCGCAAGTACTAGCCAAGTATGAGCAGATGTTGAATGTTGAGCAGCAAGCTTATTGGCTGCTGATGTGAAAAGAAACCAATCAGCTGCACCATGTGAGTAATGATGTGATTATATCTGATTGAGTTAAAAACTATTGGCCTAGAGTCACATGACAGAACTTTACAGTGCATTTGTGCTGCTTTTTGGAAAACTATGGTGCATTTTTTTAAATGAATGTTTATGTAAAAAGGTTCAAAAGAACAGCATTCATTTAAAATTATTTATTTTCCCATTTTGCCTTGTCAGGACAATACCGTAACAGACCCCCATGTGAGGATGAGTCTAGTCATCACTGAAAATAGCCGGCGTTCTAACTGTTTCAGTCCCTGCAGTACTGACAAACTCTTGGCTTTCTCCAACTGCATGAAAAATAGCGCTGTCACTCTGTCTTTGCTGTACACTTATCCTTTTTAAGCATAATTTTGACAATATTCATTTGCCCCTGCCATGGTTTCAGGGGGGTTTTGTGTTGAATAGGTGCCAATAGTTTGAATGCAGACTACCGAGGATTTGGCTTCCTAAAGAGAAACAGATGTTAGCTTTGGCCAGAATTAAAGCAGGATGGTCGAGACACAGGTTGATGATGTATAGGGCTTTGTACTGTGTCAACATGTGGGTGTGTGTGTGTGTGTGTGTGTGTGTGCACATTTATCCTGTTAAGTGTGTTCTAATGGAACTACTACCGTGGGCCTAATGATTATTTAAGAGGAATATAAGAGTGGGACTACATTTTGCATCAACATGACCCCTGTGTGTACACCCTGGGCAGGGTGTAAAAATTTGGTTTTCAGATTTGAATATGAAGCATTACGTTTAAAACTCGAGTTGTAAAAAATTCTTTGAATTATGATGCTGGATAAATTCTTAAAATTCTGGAAATAAAAACAATTAATTAAAATAAATAAATAAAGCATGCATTTGCAAATAAGTGCTTTTGGATTATTATTATTATTATTGAAAAAAGTTCATTGAAATTGCTAAGTGGTTTCACAAATAATTACAAAGAAACTGCTAGTAACACATTAAATTAAGCATGAAATTTTGAAGTAGACAGACGGAAATAGTATTTTCTTCCAATAATTATTGTTTCATTTACAACTTCAAAAAATCATTTCAGTAGTAGCAGTACTTTTATTTATTTTGCAGCTTTTAAAACTCAAGATTGCTTTAAAGAAAACAAAGCAAATGATTTTTTAATGAAGCTGAATTCTGAATGAATGAATTAGGTTCATTTTGGTGCTGAGAGATTTTCATACATCATACAGGATCTGTTGGATTTGAAGACTTTTTCCCACCAATGCTATAAATTCCCAGCATGGCTAAATTGTGCTTATTTTAATTTATTTTTATGGAAAGACATTAAATGTGTTAAACTGCATGACTGATGTGCAGTGGATAATGAAGTCAAGCATGGATTGTCAAGAAACTGTTTATGTGGGTTTGCATAGGAAATTGTACGTGGTTCCGCAAAACCAGTCTGGGTTTTTTCCTCCTTTAGGTGGTTAACCATTTGCCTGTTTTGGGATTTTCAATGCATATTTTACTGCAAAGCATTTAGTTTCTGTTTTGCCGTCTTGCTTTATACACAATTTGTGGTCATTTTAACTCTTAATTTATTCTCCCATTAGGAGAAGAAACGATAATTTATCAGACCTCTAGGACTTTAACTAACGAAAGGAAATGTTCTGCACTGTTTAAGTGCTACAGTACCAATCATTTACTATTGCTTACAGCTGGATTTTCAAGCATTTGGATGCCAGTCCTCTTTTTTTAGCACATTTTGACATTGTACCACCATTATAATATATGCTTCTGAATTTTAATGTCTTTGTCAGTCAGATGGACTTTCCAGGTCATACATAAGTCTCTTAGACACACTGCTTTCAGTTCAGGACATGCAAATTGTGCCCGCTCTGTTTTCTTGCTAAATCGCAGGGAAAAACTTGGTCATCTGATACCCCATAAGCCTTTGACTCTCCAACAAATTGGATGTGAAAGAAAAAACCTCTTTGTCTGAGAATACTTTAACTGCGGCTATCGTTAAAATCGCCTTGTTGACATATATAATATATTTTCCACTTAACTGAATCATTTGTTTCCAAGCAACAGCTCTTTGTCCTGATTTGGTGTTTTTGTAAACCTCTTTTCATAGGTCAGTGCCTCCAGGATCGATTTTTCAGAAACGATGGACGTGTTCATTCATTCATCTCATCATTCATTCATGTCCTTCGGCAGTAAACGTGTCACTGTTTAAGAAGCGGCTCAAGTGGTCAGTCCATGCACTTGACATTTTCCTGGAAAAAACTCCAGTTACTGTGCAAATAGTCCGTCTGTTCAGGGTTCCAGTAGTCGAAGCCCTTTGTTCATCGTTGATCTGGCCCAAGGCCAGCGGTGTAGTATGGTTCGAGTTAAGAGAGTATAATGCGAAAAAAAGGATGTCGGTAAATGTGGATTCTGTATAACAACTTATGGACGGGCATGTTCTCTGTAATTTCCGGGGTTGTCAGGGTGAGAGACATCACACCGGTTAAATTCAGTGCCAGTCCTCCTTAACACGCTTCTAAAGATACCTTGACTTCCTCCGCCTGCTGTATATTGAAGCCAGACGTTGCAGATTTCTTGGTTGTTCAAGGGTTTGTGTTTGTGTATCTGAGGCGACGCACATCTTTTCTTTGTTTGGTTTAATTAACCTTATCGCTTACAGGCTTAAAAGAGATATTTAGATGGTCCAGATAAAGAAACTGGTTACTGAGTGTGGAGAGGGAGAGAGATGGAGATGAGGATAGAGATTGTTCCACATGTGATTACTGGCCAAATGGAGACAGAACTGCATCTAACCACAACCACATGGGCTTTGGGGGGTCTTTTCTAGAACCATCCGACTGTTGTCAGGAAAACAAAGAAGTCGGCAATTTCTAATGTCAGTGAGCATGTGCAACAACAAAAACCGAGACGTTCACATGTGCATCTCAGGTTGGGAATTTAGAATGTGACTGAAAAACAAGACCTCACACGATAATGACATAAATATTCTGCAAACAGGTCGCCTCATGTAATTTGGGTTCAAAATGATTATCGAAGCAGTTTTAGTTTTGCTTTTCACTGATGTTTCATGTTATCAAGTAAAATGTTGGCCAGTGTCTCAGATCTGCACATTTACACTCTGAAAAGTGGCGACTGATTTAATATTTTCCAAACCACTGACAATACTTCAGCTGGGAATGCGTTACTAAGCGTGAAGTGAACGTTATTAAATTAAGCAAACCATTCATGCGGGTTTGATGTACATTATTTGTTTAGGATAAGACCAGGCTTGACAGGGAATTTTGGAGAAGCTGTCACACACACATTTCCATGGAAAATGGGGTCAGAAAGATTTTTTAAAAGTTTCTTATGCTCACCAAGGCTGCATTTATTTGGTCGAAAATACATTGAAAACAGTAATATTTTGAAATAATATTCCCATTTAACACAACTGTTTTCTATTTGAATATATTTTAAAATGTAATTTATTCCTTCAGCATCCTTACTCCAGTCTTCAGTGTCACATGATCCTTCAGAAATCATTCTAATATGCTTATTTGATGTTCAATAAATATTTGTATTATTATCAATGTTGAAAACAGTTGTGCTGCTTAATATGTTTGTTGAAATTGTGATGCATTTTTTTCAGGATTCTTTAATGAATGAATAGAAAGTTTTGAGTATTAAGGATCTGAGTGTTTTTTTAGTGTGGGTTTGAGTGTTTTTAGGGTGTTCTGAATGGTTGGCAGGGGACTTTGGGAGGTTGTCTAGTCTAGTGCCTCTTTTATTATCTGCCAGGTGAAAATTGTGCATCTCTCCTCTCCTCAAAAAGCTCAATGGGTGCTGCGTGAATTAGATGAGGTGTTTTGGAAAGATGGGATAGGACGGAGAAAGCATTTTCACATCAGAAAAATAGACAAGCAACTTAAAACATTTGATTGAACAATGATAATTCTGTAATGCAAATGCAAAATGCAATTCATTAGTGTGAAGACACTTTAGAGTGTAAATTCCCCTCTTATAGCAGATGCTTTTGAGACAGCATAACCAATAAGTCCCTCGAGTGTTCTTGAATTTTATATTGCTTTACACAACTGCTTTTTCCTTGGCTTGTGCGTGACCACTGTCAACCGCACCATGGAGACTAACTAAACTTTGGCCGGTTAACATTGAGATGACTAGACAGTTCAGGAGCTTAAAGATTTGATCCAGAATTATTTTCTTACAGAAACGCTGCCCGGTCAGAGCGAGTCACAGACGCGCAGACGCACAGCACGTCTTTAGAGTAATATCCTTTTTCTAGATAAATTGCCTTGTCCTCTGTACCTAGTGCAATTATATAATAAACGCCAAAGTCAATTCAGCCTATTATGTTTACAGTATTTTAGAGTCCCAAGGCAGCTGTACTGGCTGAAATTGGGAAGTGAATCAAAGAAGTGAACATAACAGGAAGAACATTTTACTCCAGTCAGAAAAAAAAGACAAGATGAATTATACCTTTTATGAATAGGTGCAATTCGTGATAAAAGGCACTTTTCTCAGGTCTGCAAAGCATCCTGTGGTTTGACAGAGATATTTTTAGCAGGGGTAGGAAGTTCCTCCAAATATGACGTTTGGAAGGAGAAATACGAAAAAAGAATGGCATAAAATATTGAGTACAAAAAGATATCCAAGCACTTTTCAGAGGTAACTGTTCTTTGTAATTTATGCCTTCCTGTAACTGTATTCCCAGGAGGCAAAGTGTTCTGGAGACATAACACTAGTATTTTCCGACAGCCGTTCTCCTCTCTTGAACTTTCTGGCGAGGCCGTTCGTTCTCACTGCTCGCTTGAGTAACCAGCGCACCATGACAGACATTTGGTTCACCCCTGCACCGATGAACGGTTTATACATAAGTGCGTGTTTTGACAGATAACTTGCCACGGTGTTGCCATAGATTACATAAAGTGAGTTACATAAAGTGAGCACATCGCCCAAACGTCAGTTTTATTATAACACATGGGGCTTGAGATTGTTTGCAGACCCCAGGTGTTGATGTTTGAAGGACTCGGAGAACCACGGAGGACTGTGATGGATGTCAAACTGCTGTTATTGAAAATTTTGGTGATTCCTAAATATTGCAACATCATATGCTCAGGGGTTTAATACAGCCTTCAAGAAAATGGCTGCAATGTGAGATATCATGTTATAAATATAACTTTGAATGATTGTTGGAATAGTAGTGCTTGATCACTGTTTCATATTTTGCGTAGACTATGTTGCACAACTTCCAATTAAATTCCCCATGCTGATCCCATGTGTTTGCTTCCAGTTCTTGGCTGGTCTATGGCGAGAGACTACTAAGCAGTTTCTGATCACATATCGTAATGTAAACACTGAATAGACAAACCCAACAAGGCATTTCTTTTAAACAATGGAGTAGACAGATCCAGTCAACGCATGCTTCCACAGAATGACATTAGGCTGTCGTAAGTGATTTCTGTTCTAAAGTTGGCCAGCTCCAGATCTAGATTCCTCTCTCGAGCTGTTTATTGCAAACAGGAGTGACGTGAAAACAATAGAGGGAGAGCGAGGGCAGAGCGACAGAAAAGGAAGATTTGCCAAAGCAGCAACTCAACACAGAGATTATATTTCTCGAATATCTCCGGTTTTCTGAAACTTTTCCAGCTTGCCAGTCTTGCTCAGGAATTTTCTTGGACTTGAGTTTCTTAAAAGCATTGATTTCCATCCTAGATGTGGCCAATATACCGGTTGAAACTGTGAACCCATACAAATTTGTGAACTGTATATATTTACTTCACGGTTGTGCAAAACGGCACTGCATTGTTGGGAAATCTAATCATTGTACGAATACCATGAAGGAGAAAATGGAAAAATTAGAGAGTTTCACAATGTGCACCTCCACGGTGTGGAAATTTGTGTATATTATATTATATTATATTATATTATAATATTAATATTTCTGTTCTATAAAATGTGGTTTTGATACAGTAGCTGTTCAAATTATGTAATATTATTAATTATTTTGTTATTTCAACCAGAATTAAAAAAATATATATTTTTATTTTATTTTTCATGTCCACTTTAGTTTTATTTAACGGTAACACTTTTATTAAAGCCTTTATATATAATGCATTATAAAAGCTTTTTAATGCATTGATTATGCCTTGTAAAACACCTTATAATGCATTGTATGATCTCATCATGAATAATTGTTATAATGCATTATAATACTTAGCTATTCATTTTTACACCTTTATAAGGTATATAAAGCATTAAAACATGACAAACAAACCTTCCTATATTATAATGCATTTTAACTTTGGTTAAAATTAATAATGAAAAGATATAATGCACTACAATGTACGTTATGAATAGCTTTATAATGCATTATACATAAAGGCTTTAAGTGTTACTATTTCAATTTTATCACCCAACACATTCCTTACCATAACTTAAAGTTGACATTTTATTTTTAATAATACAGCTTTATCAGCAGTTTGTAGGCTGAAGTAATTGACAAGCACACATTAAATTCGACTGAAATGTGGACTTTAATTGTCAAACGCCCTGCCATATATTACTTTACATATGAATGACTTTAATCAGCATAGTGATGGAAAAAGTCTCTGACTATAACTGGATTACATGATGCCAATGCCAGTGTAGGGTTTCCAGACAAACTAAATGCCCATTATAACATCAATCTGAATTCATATCAGTTTCTCATCACCTCAGCATGTCTGAAATGTTGACAGGCAGATCTTTGCATTGGCAGGCTGGTTCTGTCAGGCCCCATTCCAAACAGCTACACCTAAACAAGCACCAGCACTTACGTGATTTAATGTGAACGTTAAAGCACTGAGGAAAAAAATGCAGTCCAGTGGGTTACCAGAGGCACACCGACTCATAAAAAACCTGTGGGTGGTGTTACAGTGCGCATAGCGAGAGAAGACAAGAAAAACGAGGAGCCACATCTGGGACCAGTGTGGAGGAATGTAGAGTTTTTGTCTGTGTGGGTTTCAGTCTCTTGATCTGTGCCACATTATCAAGATTCTTCTAAGCGTTAAAGCAGAGAAGGTGAAGTGGCCCTCTGCGTCAGAGCACCATCAAAACAATTAGACCCCCCTGAACACGCACTTGGCACAAAAGCACCAAGATCAAATCAGTTTTAGAGGCCCAACTCGAGCGAAGGGCGTTTACTGACATGCAATAAGATAGAATGAGATCTAGGCTCTAATAAGACCCTTACATGTGTAAAACTGACACTTCAAACAGCCACATACATACATAAAGCCTGCGTTGAGTTATACACTCATTATATATCACCAAACGTTAATGGAGGTCTGTGTAATTTACAGTTTCCAGCTGTAGAGGTTTTTGCTCAGGGGAGAGAGATGCCCGCCACGAATTCATTAAATAATACGACCGCCCTCCTTACGCAGCTGCTAATGGCTTAGGCTCCTGGCCAATTATGTGGATTTAATTATGAAGGAAATTGATATTTTTGTTATGCGTTTGTTAGCCTGTGATTTCCAGCTGTGATTGTTGATGACTCTTTGTGCTGTGCTTGGCTTGAGAGTCTGGAAAATGTATCTGTGAATATAAAATACGGGGTATCAAGTTCAAATGCTATGCTAATCTTAAAGTCATCATGGGTTTGAAATGCTCCCAATTTATTTATTTATTTATTTTTTCACATTCACTTTCCTGGACGTATTGTGCATGATTCATTAGTGCCTTTGAAATTACCTTCCTCATCAGGCTGGAATACACTAAATCTGAACATATTTTAAAGCACTGGGCATCATACACTTGTCTACTTTGTAAATGGTTAAAGAGAAAAACTCATCATCATACACTAAACGACAGCGGATCACACACTACCAGACTCTGGTTCTCTGCCCATTATATATTACACGATTTTCTGTGACGTATATTAACTCTGTCCAAAACCTGGTGACTGACTCTGACTTTTGGCAACTGGTGTTGACTTCTTCCAAACTGTAAATTGCGACAAAAATCAGCAAATTCATGTAGTGTGTTCCAGCAGTTCTATCGATCAGTCAATAATGCTTTAATTCACTTTTTAAAGGGGTCATATGATGCGATTTCAAGTTTTCCTTTCTCTTTGGAGTGTTACAAGCTGTTCGTGCATAGATAAGATCCGTAAAGTTGCAAAGATTAAAACCTCAAACCCAAAGAGATATTCTTTATTGCTGCCGCCATGTCGTGGAGACGCTGTGTTTCGTTGTGAAAGCGAAACTACTTTGTTAGAGGACACAACTAGAAATCAGTCGTTAAGTCGTATTTACAACACTGTTCCAGAACAGTTCAAACCAAATATTCAGATGTGTGCAGCGCATTTTACGGTGGACGAAGACTGTTTCCTGGGAGAGTAGACTACAATGCCGGTGTTCTGACAAATAATGCTGACTCACAGCCTGTTAAGTACGTTTTCATATTTAAAGGATTTGCCACTGATGATTCAAACGCGAGTTTTGAGCAGTGTAGAGTAGCGCTT
>NW_015537939.1:2780990-2820163 GCF_001515605.1 Sinocyclocheilus anshuiensis | reverse complement strand
CACTGGATAGCTGGCCAATCACAGCACACCTCGCTTTTTCAGACCGATGAGCTTTGTAAAAATTGACGTGTTTCAAAAAGGCGGGGCATAGAGGAGCAACAATCTATTGTTCTATCTATTGTTTGTTTTGTTATATCATTTTTTCTGTCATTGTATCTATTGTGTTTTCTGTCATTCTATCTACTGTTCATTATGTCGTTCTCTCTATGTATTGTTCATTCTAGCAAACGTTTGTTTGTTCTATCATTCATTCTATCATTCGTTCATTTATTCCATCCCCTTCCTTTTTATTAATTCTATTTAATTATGCTGTTACTTGGAAATGTTGCATTGTGAAATTAAAAAAGCTTGCGTTTGCTGCTTTATGTAGTTTTTAATGTTCTTGATTTAACATTATCACAGAACTCTTTTAGCAATTTAATTTTATTTGTGCAAAGCAGAGCTGCTTTAGAAAAATGTGTTTGAATTTGAATAAAATTTGTTTTGAATTCTGAACATTCATTGAAACCTTAACCCTCTGGGGTCTGAGGGTGTTTTGGGGCCTGGAAAAGTTTTGACATGCCCTGACATTTGTGCTTTTTTCAGTTGCTTACAAACATTTGAATGTCTAAAGTTTAATAACACTGTAATCAGCACAAACTGGGCTACAATAATATGTGAGCAGCATGTATGTACGTAATTGTGTTTTTGAGAAAACAACGTTTATGCGTGCTTAGTGAAAAACTACAATTTTAAAGTCACGATCGGCGCGTGGGCGTGGTCACATTAGCGATAATGAAGGCGACGGCCAAGACTTGACATTGCGTTGGTTTCATACTGATTACTTTGTCACATAATATTTGTTTTCGTCATGACTTACTTCGTTTAAAAGTAGACATGTTAAGCTTTCTGTAGATATATCTCTCATGTGTGTGTGTCAAATATTCGCTGAGTTTGTTAATTTTATTGACGCGTTTCAAACAGATATGCGCGGAGAATGAGACGGCTAAAAGCATACCCTGTTTATTTTCTTTATTTTGCAAAAGCACAATGTTTTGTTGATATTGTGAGTGTACACAAATAAAAGTAGACCCTTTACAGATTTAAATGCTGTATTACTCTTATATGTACGGTCAAGTATGAAGGAGCATTTTAGTTATTTTCGCTGTCATCATTCAAATCTGCAAAAAGTTCCGCCGGCGGAACTGTCGACCCCAGGGGATCAGAGAACAATAGGATATGTGAGTTCTCTTATGACGTCATAGGACCTTCAAATATTTTTATATGGCATCATAGGAACTTCATAATCACTTTTTATTTTAGAACCTTTATTTAGAGCCTTAAAATTCAAATAGTATTTGATTTGAATTTAACTGGCGTTGCTCATAGACTCTGTGCATTCCATAGTAAATTTCTCAGTATAGCCAGAATGTAATGTTATTTCCTCCATGTGAGTGTGTTTACTCCAGGTCTCTGCTCAGTTTGTTTATAAGGTAATTAGAGATCTCTCAAAGCCCAGCGAGTGAGGCTGAGCTCACGCTAATCCAGACCTGATTTTCTCCTGGTAACCGGATCCCCATCAGTGTGGGAAATTAAATAAACACAACATTAGGAAAGCACAGGTGCTACCGTACCCACTAATAACATCTGACAAGTCAAGTAAAAGCTCTGTTTAAAAGTGAATGTGACTCCATGTTAATGCACCTGTTTTTGTTTGGACATGGTACTGGATGGAGTCTCACCGCTCATTCATAGAGTTCCCATAATTTCCTTTTATCATTTAGCAGAGGCTGAAGAAAAACAAAACATTTCCTTTGCCACACTATTGTATCTAAACAAAACACTCCCAGCTCATTTTTTACTGTCTGACTTGTTTTAAGCTTTTTTAATATGCCAGAATAACTAAACCTTTCCTTTTTAATCTGCAAGTAAATACACCTGCTCTATGAGGACTGAAACACTCTCAGAAGTCGAAATCAGGTGCTTAAGTGAATGAAAAGGGCTCAATATGAATTACCAATAAGTGATATTGAATAAATATGATGAGACATCTCTTCCAGTCACTTATTACACTATATTGAACCATGTGTCACTGCATGCAAATTCCATTGCTTTCTCTTTTTCTCTCTTACATAACGAGGATTTGGTTAGAAGTCTGGTTGTTTCTGAGTGACTCAACCTGAACTAATCCATTTCATCCTGTTTTAAACCTCCCGAGGTTGGGTTCACATCTGGATCCTCTCCTCCTGAGACATGCGCACCATCAGAGCAATTGGGCCACACTACAATGCCCCACATCCTCTTCTGCTCTTCAGTGTGATCTTATCATTGCAATCTGGCCCCAAGAGGATGTTAAATAGTAAATGATGTAATGGCCTGCAGTTGTATGGTATTCTGGAATAATAATCTACTGCATGAAAACATCTGTCTGATCTGAAAATTGTGTACTAAGAGGAACCATTTAAGGCATCATATCAAGAAAAAAAATTGAGTTGTCCTTGTTCTTCCTTCCAGTCCAAAAAGTTATTTTTTTTAACTAAACATTAAAAATTACTGTAAACCTATACTTTTTTCTGACATTTTGACAGATCTCACATCAGTGCTGTCATGTTTAGAAACTAGATGTGCTCAAACCATGTGTAATTCCTGTATTTGTGTAGCACCTGCTGTTCTGCTGTTCTGAATATGCTTTTTCCAGTGTTGGGAAAAATTCCCTTAAATTCATGTTATATAATCAGACTTCAGTCTACAACTATTTTATAGTATTTTTAGTGCTGTCAATTGATAAAAAAAATTTAACTAATTAATCGCACATTTTTCTGAAATTAATCTCATTTAATACCACCTAACATTAAAGTTTTTAAATATAATTTTATTGTAATAATTTATTGTAATAATTTCACATTTATTTTTTTAATTAATGTAGAAACAACATAAAGACAGTATATTTTTAATATTTGTTTAAACTGTAAAAATCAATTGCCTGCGTTAATGTGCTAATTTTGACAGCACTTGTATTTTTGCGTAATATTTTGTAGTATTTCTTTCATGTGTAGGAGCATAATGTTGCAAAGCCTATCTTAGAAGTATGTGTTTAACTGCATTCATGAAGACTGGAGAAACTCTGAGAGGTCCTGTCATGAGAAATGGTCATCAGGGAAACTGATTCTGAAGATTCTGACCTTCATCAGACTGTCAAGCTTTAAGAACACTGACAAACACTCTGCTATGGGGAGTGATTCAAAGGTTTCACATTAATATGTGTCATGTTTTTAAACGCTAGTTCCATTGACCTTAACTTTAGAAAAACCTTCTTCCTTTTTTCCACTGATTTTGTCATTTGCTGTTCATCTAAATACAGTGTTGGGTAAGTTAAAAAAGTAATTAATTACTAGTTACTAATTATATCTTCAACAGTGTAATTAAATTACTGTACAAATTACTCTCTCCAAAAAGTATTTAACTACTTATTACTAGTGCTGTCAAACGATTAATCGCGATTAATCGCATCCAAAATAAAGGTTTTTGTTTATATAATATATGTGTGTGTGTACTGTGTATATTTATTATGTATATATAAAGACACACACATACAGCATATATTTTGAAAATATTTACATATATGTATATATTTATATTCATATAAATTATATCATACATAAATATATTTAATATATAAACGAAACATTTTTCTTAAATATATACATGCATGTGTGTGTATTTATATATATATATATATATATATATAATAAATATACACAGTACACACACATATACAGTATTATGTAAACAAAAGCTTTTATTTTAGATGTGATTAATCGCGATTAATCATTTGACAATACTACTTATTACTAATTACTTTCTAAATCCTCAACCTCGACAAGTTAATGAATGATACAGGGATTGACATGAAACATTCTTTTAATTCTTTCAAATAAATAATACATAACTACATAAATTATTCTGGTCACACTTTAGATTAGGGTAAAATTCTCACTATTAACTAACTATTAACTAACTATACTTTTGCCCCAATATACTCCTAATTACTGCTTATTAAAATTGATTAAAGTAGTTGTTGACAATTATGTTTAAGAATTGGATAGGAATTCGGTAGGATTAAGGGTTTAGAATAAGGTCTTGCAGAATAAGACATTAATATGTGCTTTTTAAGTAATAACAAACAGCCAATATCTCAGTAATATTCATGCTAATAATAACCAACTAGTTAATAGTGAGAATTGGACCCTAAAGTGTTACCAATATTCTTATTATCTCACCAAAGTATTTAAAGTGAGAATATTACATAAAAAGCATGCATTTTAAGGTTAGACTTTTTTTTATGTTAAATCCACTATTGAATTGTTTATAAATGTTCTACAATCCATACACAGTATTAAGTTCAATTACATAAGAAGTAACTGTAATTAAATTACAGAAAAAAATGAGAGTAATCCCTTACTTTACTTTTTCAAGGGAAAATACTAATTACTTAGTAACTAGTTACACCCAACACTGTCTATATAGTGCATTTTATTTAGAAGGAACATGCTTGAACACTTACCAAGCACAGACTCATGATTAGTTTTGTGTTTTCAAGCTTCTCAGATTAAACCAGTGCTGTGTCACACAGATAATATGAATCGGTGTAAGTAGCCGTGGTCTATATAAGACCTCAGCACAGAATATCTGGGGTCGCTCAAGGGAAAATATTATAGCTCTTGTGAAGTTTCGTATATTTACATAGTTTTGGATTGTGTGATGTATACAGTATAGTTTGATTCTGTGTTTGAACATTTATGTCTCTGTTTAGGTCATTACGGGATTTGGTCCAGCTGGATTTCATGTTCTCCTATCCATTAAGCCTGTATCATTTTTCATATTAATGATGCTAATAAATACTTTCGTGCAGTGCAGATTTAGTTCCTGAAATTCCTATTTGCATGCGTCATGCTGCATCACATCCAATATATAACTAAATTACACTTTATTTTGAGGTTTTATGAAGACGTTATGTTTACAATATAAAAAAGCTAAATCTAATAATTGTATAATTTGTATTATGCAATACTCATGATAGATTTCAAAGTTTGGGTTTTATGTGTCTTTATTAAGTCATATTTCAAAAATTAAATGAAAAGTCAAACCCTCAAACTATGAATATTTGTGAGGCACCAGATGGATGGAAACCTGAGCATAAACAGCTCTGAGAGTCAATAAACAAAGCTTTAAAAATATTTTCGGAAAGCTTACCCGAGCAGACACAGGTCCAGGGTCAGTTCTGGCTGTTCTCTCTGTGCGTTCTCTCTGAGTGTTGCATGTTTGTTAAGATAGGGACATATCAGAGTTTGTGTATTTGTGGAGGATCAGGGTGGCTTTGGTGTCAACATACCAGGAAAAACTGAGATTTTCTCTTTTGGATCTCATTGTACTTAAACCTACCATCCTTAATATCCTCCTGGATGTGTTTATGGAAGTTCTTTGATTTTTAATTACAGACTTTACTATCCTGAGCACAGTTTGAGACACTGTTGAGATATGTGAGTTTAACACAGATTTTCCCCTTTGTTTTAAGGGAAATATGCAAGAAGCAAGAGACTTGCTTAAAATCTTAATTTGCACTTCATTTAATCTGAAACACTTGATCTCATTTGCATATGTTGCAAATTGACTGCTGTATTGTAACCCATGACATGTGTTGTTTATGTTTCTATAGTGGCATTGTGCATATGCATGTGTGATTTTACTTTGGTAGAGTAAATGTGACCCTGAGTGTCTGTGTGTACATGAATGCAAACATGCATCGAAGTGTGAAAATCACCTCCACCTCGTTCTGCTCTCACACCCATCATCACCTCCCACAGCAGGAGATTTGTGCCTCTTCTGTCCTCCTCTTCCACTTCTCAGTGCTTTCTCCCCATGGACTCTCTCAGTTTCTGATGCTTTTCACCATATAAATATGAGTTACAGCGCTTGTGTGGCACTGCACGGTTGATTTTACAGCTCTGCGCAGATGCAGCATGGGTCTTATTGAGTTCAGACTTTTTTTACTGGGTAAGAAGGCAGACCATCCTACCATGATCTCTCTTATACACTCTTAAAAATTAAGTTTCTTTTGCATATACAAAAAAGATTTAAAGTTAAGGTTAGTTCACCCAAAAATGAAAATTCTGTCATTAATTACTCACCCTCATGTCATTCCAAACCCGTAAGACCTCCGTTCATATTTTTGATGCATCCCGTGAGCTCTCTGACCCTCCCATAGACAGCAAGTGTCCTTACACGATCAAGGTCCAGAAACGTAGCAAGGAAATCGGTAAAATAATCCATATGACATCAGGGGTTCAACCGTAATTATACGAAGCTACGAGAATACTTTTTGAATAGAATACTTCCACGTGGCGCAGCTGACACAGAACAGCATACGTAGTTTACGTTCAGTGGATACTCTCCAAAATGGCGCCAGGTGAGACGAATTGTTGAATAAAGTTGTTTTTTTTTCTTTTGTGCACAAAAAGTATTCTTGTAGCTTTGTAAAATTACAGTTGAACCCCTGATGTCACATGGATTATTTTACCGATCTCCTTTCTATGTTTCTGGACCTTGATCGTGTAAGGATACTTGCTGTCAATGGGAGGGCCAGAGAGGTGTTACGGGTTTGGAACAACATGAGGTTGAGTAATTAATGACAGAATTTTTATTTCTGGGTGAACTATCCCTTTAATTTTTTGGTCCCACTTTATATTAAGTGGCCCAAATACCTGTGTACTTACATAGTAACTAGATTTGTACGTAGTATGTAACCACAGTGTAAGTACACATTGGTACATATTATCTAGAGCTGTAATATTTCTGTAACTACACACATGTAACAACCCTCCGAATGGTTTGTGTAAGTACAAATGTGTAACAGGACATATATAACTACATTTTGTAACAACAATATGTATATATTGATCCAGGGGGTGGAGATGGGTCGGTTTAGGGGTGGAAATGGGATCCAGGGGGTGGAGATGGGTAGATTTAGGGATATGTATAGTGGGAGGAGTTGGATGAGGCCTGTCGCAATAATCAATATATCGACTTATCGCGCAATATATGTACATGACCTCAATAATTTTTGGTGACGCAATATATCGCCCATTATATTTACTTAAAAATTAATGTCACTATGTTTTGTACATTCCATTTGCGCCTGTGTCTTTTGCAGCTTCTTGTACATAATGTGGTGTAGTCATGAGGTGCTAGTTCACATTTAATAGAGGTCGACCGATGTATCGGTTTTGCCGATTAATCGGCACCGATAGTTGATTGCTGGAACTATCGGTTATTGCCAAAAATCCATGCCGATAGTTTTCCCGGGTTGTGTCCATTGCTGGAGCGGCTGAGAAGGGTCTGCTGTCATTATACAGTGCGAGAGCGGCCTCTAGTGGTGGAAATCACTGACACCTCGTGTTGTATGTTTTGATACGTGAGGCTGCGGCAGCCTGCACAGTGCAGGACACTTCAGATGTCGATTTAAATGCAGACGACGGAAAATCCTGCCACGCCACACAGCGCCATTCACATAGTTTTCCATTAAATTACATTATATTTGTCCCAAATCCTTGTTAATGTACATAATGACTTCACCCTAGGCTGTAAAATTGTGTATTGTTCATTTTTTCAGCTAAACGGTTGTCTTTCTATGGCTCTAAGAAAGTATGCTTCATTTATTGAGCTATAATATAGATCGCGATTTCTCTTTCTGTTTGCTCTGTTTTTAAAAACCGAAATGCAAACTCATCTATGCCACATTGTTCATCCTTGAAGTTAACTTTTGTCCATTTGGGGTTACATACTATGTACACATCTAGTTACTATGTAAGTACACAGGTATTAGGGCCACTTAACATAAAGTGGGACCAATTTTTTTTAATCAAGTCCTTGTAATTTGGAGTTTTTGTATTAAAAGTTCTGTTACATTATAGGTTAATGTGTAAAAGCTTAAAAATTAAGCTTCTTTGGCAAAAAATAAATACAATTATTTATTTATTTATTTATTTATACATACTATATAGGGTTTTTGTAATTGGCTATTCTATTTTGGTCATTTTATTATAAAGTGTTTTTACATTTATAGGTTCATAAGAGAGTAAAAATGAATAGTTTTTGCCAAAAAAAAAAGCATTTATTGCTACATAGATTTATTTGAAGCATTAACACAGATAAACAACCATTAAAAGGTTAAAGGTTCTCCTATGGCATCATAAGAACATTCAGAGGTTCTATTATTTCATCATAGTTCTAATTCTATCGCATCATAACTTCAAAAGGTTCTCCTTTGACATCAAGAGTGAAAATGTATCGCTATGGAATCAAACTTTAAAATCACTTTTGAAACCTTCATTAGGAGTTTAGAAAGGGACAAACACCCAGAGTCTGCATCTCAGTAGCCTGAATGCTGCAGGTTCTTGTTAGCATGGGAAAATTCTTTATCTTGGAGGGAACTCCAAAGACACCCATTAGCTCTGGGCAACATACAGCAGGAAAAAAGAATAATGTGGTGTGGAAAGACTGCGTGTCTCTCTGAAAACAAGCTAATGTAGTCAGTATTTCAAGTCTATTAAGTTCAATGCCAAGTCGTGGTTCTTAATTATTCTTCAATTATCAGTGATTTCTCCACTCCTTAATCAAAATTTTCAATATTTAGATCTTGCGGTTTCGTTTCTGTAACGGAATTTCATATGGTTCCATGTAGTTGAAGTCTATTTTATGTGTATTTATTATTTTTTCAAGATTTCAAGATACAGATGGTGCCCCTTAATATTGGGAGGGTTTACTGTGGTTGGTTGTAGGTTTGTGTGTGTGAGAGAGATTTGTAAGTGATTGTAGTTCCCGATATTTTCATCTCGAACATCAAACAAACCAATAAAGTTTTCCTGTGTGATTCAGACCACCTAAACAGCTCCCATGATTCAAACCATACCAGCCCGCTGTAGCCCAGCTCAGACCCCTTACTTCGTCTGCGACTGTAAAAGTGATTGCATGGAAATATATTAGCTGTTTATAATCGTATTAACTTGTAAACCAGTGCATTTAATTGTTTAACATGCTGATATGCTTTTTTAATATGCACCATTTAAGCATTGTTGTTTAGTTTGCTTCCAGATTAGACCAACAGAGCTTACTCTGGCAGACTAGACTAAACAGTTCCACAAAATTTGTGAGTAATACTGTTGGAAAGGATATCACCATTACTTAATATCCAAATTCCATTTCCCCCCGTTGTATTGTTAGTTTGTCTTTTTTGAGCATTGAAACATTTGGGAATCATTGAAGCATAGTGTTGAAATGAATCATTTCTGTTAGTGCTTGTGAGTTGTTCCCTTGTCATTCCCGAAAGAGGAACATCTCCACGATGACCACTTAGAGCAGGAAAACTTTGGGGGAATATTACTGTCTTACCTTGGAGGTGTTTTCCATCACTGTCCAGAAAAAAAAACACCTTTTTTCCCTTTGGACCTTCACTTTGTCTGTCTCGTATTGTGGACATGGATTTCAAATTAAATACGATTAGGAAAATCGCAAAAACAGAAGAGTCACATTAATAATTCATGCAAGTTTGTTTCAGACTGGATTGAGGCCACGGTTCTGTCTTTTCCTTGGAGTTTCTTAGGCAAGCATCACTATTATTATTGCTCATCCGTTTAGTTGGAGGTTTGAATAAACCCAAAACCCTGAGTATTAAACTTCTGTGCGTGACTCGTCCCAGTTTGCTTGTGCTACAGATATGGATGATACCTCAAAACATGAAGCTTGTTGAAGATAGATTTGCTTTGATGCTTTTCTAAGCACTTTTGATTTTCCTGGCAAATGATAAAACAGGTGGGGAAAAAATATGATTAGGTTTTAAGAAATGCAACTACTGCAACTACCCAGGAATCACATCCAACCACTTACATTGCTGTTCAAAAGGTTTTTTCCCCCTCTTTTGTCTATTATGCTCACCAAGGCTGCATTTATATTTTTAAAGAATAGAATATGCTAAAAACAGTACGATTATTACAGTTTCAAATATTATTTTTGTATTAAAATTTTTTTTTAAATGTGTTGGCAAAGCTTGAATTTTCAGCATTGTTACTACAGTCTTAAGTGTCACATGATCCTTCAGAAATCATTCTAATGAGCTGATTTGGAGGCCAAGAAACATATCTTCTTATTATCAATGTTGAAAACAGTCTTGATGCTTAATGCGTAATATTTGAAACCATGCACAACTTTATATACAACTTTTTCAGGATTCTTCGATTGATGGAAAGTTTAAAATAGCATTTATCTGAAATAAACTCTTTTGTAACATCATATCTTTTCTGCAGAGCAAAAAATCTAAAAGTAATCTACTTTTAGTAATCTAAAAGTAATCTAAAATGTAGTCACAATACATTACATAAAATGAGTAACCTAGATTACATTACTAGCTACAGTTTTCGTCCTGTAATCTGTAATCAGTAATGGACTAAAATTTGTAAGTAATCTACCCAGCTCTGCTTTTCTGTCATTTTTGATCAATTTAATGTGTCCTTGCTGAATGAGAATATTAATTTATTGAAAAAATAAATAAATCTTAACCCCAAACTTTTGAATGGTAGTATAGCAACATCCTGACATCCATCTGTAATAGCCTAGTATCAGGTGTAACGCTTAATCACAATTTTGAAGAAAATATAAATGTATTTCTTTCACTTCTTCTCTCTTTCAGAAAGAAGTGCTGTGAAGGTTTTAAGTTTGTACTAGGACAGTGTATTCCAGAAGGTAAGACCTCTTTCCCTCACTCTCTTTCTCTTCCTACTCAGATTAGGCTCCTCTGGGTTGAATTTGCTCTGATATTTCTGGATGTGTTTTCCCTCGTCTCCCATTAGCATTCTAAACAAAATCATTCCTTTTGGAAACCGCTCAGCTAGTGCCTTTACTGTTGTTTTAACATTTCCAGCACACCTTTAAGAGCTTGGCAGAGTTTCCCCACCAGTAACGATAGCTTGATTACCTCGTGTGTATTTTTATAGTGGGAACAGGTCTGTATATTAGCTTATGAATACAGTAATATACTTCTAGATCTTTGGTTGAGGGGTTCAAACCAGTTTTTACTCGTAACTGTCAAATAAAAACATGCAATTATATTGTCTGCGTTCTGCGGTTCCCCATGCCACATTGAGAGAGTGTATAGTAGTCCCCTTTGGGACAGTCTACAGCTTGTTTTTAAAGGCTTTTTTTCTGTTTCTGAGCTGTTTGTGTTCTCTGGTGTCCTTACCTGCCCTCTCTCCGCTGATGAGAAACACATAAAGTAACGGCTGAGAATGGATACATATTTCCCTGACTCACATGGCGCCCCATGCTGTGTCTGAGATGGTTTGGCTCTTCTAGGAGAAACTGTGGAATAAGGAAAAGATGCGAGAATTCTTGGGCTGGAACTAGCAGTACTGGCTTCCCAGATTGCAGAGTTTTGTTTTTACTATTATAATAAAATTAAAGGGAAAAGACATTTGAAGTAGCACATTTGCATATGATTTTTGGAAATGACAGTTATATTGTGGGTTTTGATTTAAAGCTAGATTTGTTTATTTTATAGTCTTGTACTTTCCTTTCTTGTCATGTTTATTTCTGTTTGTTTGTGGGTGTGTTTGTATATGCAGACTATGATGTGTGCGCTGGCGCCCCATGTGAACAGCAGTGTACCGATCATTTCGGCCGTGTGGTGTGCACCTGTTACCCTGGGTATCGTTATGACCGGGAACGACACCGAAACCGTGAGAAACCATACTGCCTGGGTAAGATTTTGCTCTTATTTATGTTAAGATATTGAGAACAGTGTACTTCATTAGGTATATTGAATACATATGCAATATATTGCGGTGTTAGTCAGGGTTTGGCGTTAACTGAAATATTTCACAGTCAATAAACAAAAATCGGCACACTGCCACTGCTGCTCAAAAAATGTATAAAATCACATCGTTTCGACCGTTCATCAGGCAAAAAAACTTTTTTTTTTTCAGTTTTCTTTTGCCTGATGAAGACATTAGGGTCAAAATGTTGTGATTTTATACATTTTGGAGAGCAGTATTGGCAGTGTGCTGATTTTTGTTTATTGACTGTGAAGGGTTTCATGATCGAGCACCTGCCCAAAGTTTTTGGATGTGCGCACATTACACTCTCTTCATTAACTGAAACATTGCAAAGAAATTCAGTTGTGAATGCATCAATCACAAAAAAAAATAAATGTATTATGATAATATACCATTTTGCTCTCCAGAATAACTGTATGCAAATTATTTTATTTTATTTTATTTTTTATTTTATTTTATTTTATTTTATTTTATTTTATTTTATTTTATTTTATTTTATTTTATTTTGTTTTGTTTTGTTTTGTTTTGTTTTGTTTTGTTTTATGAGGCTCAAAGTGTACATTTACCCATTTTATTTTAATTTTTCCAGATAGATAGATAGATAGATAGTAGGGGTGGAACGGTTCAACTTACTCACGGTTCGGTTTGTGTCACGGTTTCAGTACAGCTTGGTATGCACTATGCTTAGGCAAAAACTACACTGTCAAATAAAAATAAAGAAAATAAGAATAATCTATCTAACTACAAGCAACAGCACAAATAAATACAATAGAGTAAAGATACAAATAAAATAAACAGTGATTTTCAGGGGTTTTTTTTTTAGGTAGGTCTACCATTAGTTTTCAGGTACAGAAATTGAATAAAGTAATAAAATGTAAAACAGCATTGCATATTTGACTGTATAAATTAAAGACTAATCTTTATTAAAGTTACAAAAGCTATTCAATCAAGAGCAGTGAGTGATTTCTTTGTTGTTGCTGTTTGATATTAAGAAAGTGCTGTCACTTTAAGAGAATGCGGTGATCCAGTGCACTGATACAGTACGTTCAGCCGGCTATGTCTGCTATAGGATACTTACCAAGACGGGCATTTTGACATAATTTTTGTGTGAATTTGTCCATTTAAACACAATACTTCAGAGAAAGCTTAATTTGCGCGCGTTCTGAGGCGTGGGTTTGCACGCTTCGGATGAGCGCATGCACAAATCTTCTCACTGTGCGTCCTCTGGCTCTTAAATGTTTAAACTGGCAAAGCTTAAATGAGTTTAGTTTAACACAGATATCAACGTGTGCTGTTCAGGTCTCACCTGTGCGCGAAGCCAGAATGCGCATCCATCAACAGAAGCATATATTAGCCGAACCCTGTTTGTTTTACCTGTTATTTATAGCAAACAAGCCATATTACAGATGCGTTGCCAGATTTAAGTTGAACTGCGGTCCTAGCGCATGCCGAACCGTGTGTGAAGAACCGTACAGTTCGATTTTTTTCCACGAACCGTTGCACCCCTAATAGATAGATAGATAGATAGATAAATCATATGTAAATATAATTAGATTATTTAAAAAATTAGCATGGTGGATATAGAATTTTACCCATTTTATTTGTATTTTATTTTTTATATTTTTTACTATTTTAGTAAATGTGTTAGCGCCCTCTATGGGTTGTTTTTAGTTCACAGGGTTGATTTTTCAATGCCTTTTTAATGACCTTTAATGACCCAAGTGTTAAGTTGATTTGATGAGAGTCAAATTTTGTTTATCAGGCTGATCTGACAGAATCGCTCCATGCCGCCCCAGGAGCGAACATCGCGTCTTTTGCACTTTGCCAACTTTCCGTCCCTCACACTTTCACTCTCTGTTCTTGCGTCAGACATTGATGAATGTGCCAACAATAACGAGACGGTGTGCTCACAGATCTGTGTGAACACCCCCGGCAGCTACCGGTGTGAGTGCGAGAAAGGCTTCTACCTAGAGGATGATGGGAAAACATGCACCAAGGGCGAGCGAGGTGAGTGTATATTCTCTGAATCTTTGTTTGTCTTTCTCAGCAACACTCTTTGTTCTTTTACTTTAGCTTGTTCGCTTTCTTTTTGGTCTTTCTTCTGTAGTTTGGAGTTTCCCAGACTTTTGTGGACATATAAACCTGTTCATGGCTTGAAACTGTTCACAGACACCTCTTTCAGACTTTCAAAGTGTAATTGCTGAAATAATTACTGTAGCGAGATCCAGAGAAATCGTTGTTAACATGTAAAAGGTAATGAATCAACTTGGCAGTCATGTGTTTTGGTGAAGAATTTTGTCATAAACTTATACATTTTTATACTCCGTTTCAGTGGTTTTTAGTCAGTAGTTTTGTATTGAATAGCCATGTTTTTTTTCATGTAGTTCGTAATGCTTCATGGGATTGAAGTTCATTACCACAGTTTTTATGTGATTTTTTTTTTCAGTTTGAGAGCCGCTTTCCCATTAGAAGCTGCTTTTGCAAGCCTCACAGACAGTCCTGCTTTGATTCACCCAATGCTTTTCCAACAAACAGCAGAAATGGAGCGGAAAAAAAGGCGAATCACATGCGTTTTGAGGTTTTAAATAGAGCACAGAGAACCAGAGATATTTTTTTCCTGTCTGGACATGACCATCCACAGATCTCTCCATCACACAGGTGTGGAAAGGATTGAGTATGGTCTAAATGCTCTGACAGGTCATGAATGCATCATCCAGTTAAAGCAGTGCAAACACAAAAAAAACATGTACAGAAAATAAGCCAAGTGGAAAGGGTGGATGTTAAATTAAAATTTAAGTTTCTTTTTTGTATGTGAATAATTCCAGTGTCAAAATATATATCAATATTATAATTATTTTTACAATTATTAAAAACTATAAGAAAAAGTATTTATTTATTCATTTACTTAGCATTATTAGACATCATATAAATGTGAAAAATGCATATCATTTTAAGATACATAGATATTATTAATAAATTATTATAATAAATGATTAAATTATAAATTCAATTATTATTTATTTATATTTTATATTTAATAATTCTATTAATCATTTATATAAACAACAATTATTATTATTATTATTAATAGAATTGTTTATTTATTTATTTATGGCATATTTATGACCATATATATATATATTAATTACATACATAACATATTACATACATATATATTATAAATTACATACATAACATTTTTAGGGCCATTCATTTCATGTCAGATATGGTTTTGATCTTAGTCTCCTCGCTATTTACAAAAAATAAAAAAAAAATCCATTCTGCAGCCTCTTCTGGTTTGACACATTTATAAGACATTGCTTCCTGTCTCCCTGCAGGAAGTCCACTGACCCATCGCGGTTAATGACTTGGGACACCAGCTAGCGGTTAGCATTAGCATCAATCACTCCTTCCTCTCCACTCCTCTGTCCATCTATCTTTTAGGCTTTCTTGTGGAGCGTATCAGTCATTCAGAGTTTCCTGACTGTGGTTTCCTCTCTTTTGGGTCAATTTGAGCACGAAACAAGATGACCTTCAGGGCATTCAGGGTTGCAACAATCCAGATGTACGAAAAAGGAATTCTGGGAATTCCAGACCACTGAGATTACAGTGTGTGGATCAAATGAGGTTATCGGCTGTGAGTCAAACTAAGCTGTAGGAGTAATGGTGATATAGCTCAGCAGACTTCTGGCAGGAATGACAGTAGTTAGTACATTCTGATCAGGAGCTAGTATGTTTCTGATGATGCATGTATGGAGTGAGCCTCCATTGTGACCTTGAGCAAGACTTCAAATCCCTGTTATAAGTTTATGACACCATTTTATGGCAACATTAGCTCTGTTTCAAAACCTCGAGAGCTGCCATGATGTCTATGGAATCTTATAAGCCTTACATGCCACATATTGGAGATTCCCATTTTTAAGTGCACTTAATTGTATTGAATGTGCACTTGTTGTGAATTCCCAATCTTAAAAGTATTTTAGTTTAATTGCTCTACTTTCAGATATAATATGAAAGAAATAAAATGCCATATAAGTGTATTTAAAAAGTGCACTTTTAAAAAGTGAAAGTTTTACTTAAAAGTAAATTTTTCATTGTTTTAATAATTTAAAATATATTTTAAATGTACTAAATTGCAGCTTCATTGCAACGGTGTAATTACAAATATATATTTAAAGACATGACCATTTCAGTAGAAATTGTATTAATTATATTTTGGTTTCCAAGAAATGCTTGTCAGTCAATTTGACAGTGCACATATAATATTTCAAACACAATCTAAGGAATGCCATTGAAATTGCATACTTAAGCGAGTCAAAAAAGCACTCTTAACTAATTGTATTTAATATCATTTTAAACTATAATATATTGTAACGTGATTGTAAATATGCAATTGAGTGTCTGAAAACATTACATTCAGTTCACTCTTAAGTATACTATTTTAAACTTTATTATTACTCTTTTTAAAAGTATTCTTAAATGTACTTCTTTTTCACAATGGTCAAAACTGATTTCATTGAAATTTGATGTTAACATATTGCCAGGCTAAGATGCATTACACTAAGCATAAAAATACATAGACACATATTGGGTACAACAGTCCATTTCAAAAAAATGTTTAATTGCTTTCATTGGGAACTTTTGTATTGCATTAAATATGTGTATTGATAATCAATAGTTCTCTCAGCTTTTGCCATCATGTTTTGACTTTTTTGCTTAGCAGCTGATTCGTTTTAGCGTTGTCCATCAACCTTTCTTAACTTCCACATTCATGTTGTCTCTTTGCAGCTCCGCTGTTTGAGAAGTCAGACAACGTCATGAAAGAGAGAACGTGCTCGGCCACATGTGAAGACTTCCATCAGATGAAGATGACCGTTCTACAACTCAAACAGAAGGTGCCCTATTCCAGATCCACCTGCAGGGCTTATTCGCTAAAACAAGCAGCAGATTTCCTTTTATATGCATGTTTTTATTCCGTAGACACGAGTCGACCCAACAAGAACCTACCTGCCAATGTTTCACGAGCAAGTCAGACTCAGGTTATACAAGTCTTCAGGGATGTGTTGGTGACTTTACAGGCGAAATAAAAAGCGATACAGCACGGGCCGAACAGCTGAGCGATCTGGTAGTGTGACTTATGTCTGTCCTTGCTGCAGGCTAGTAAATCACGTTGAACGCAGTGATGCGGTTTAGACGGGCTGAGGGCGCAGAGTCAGTGTTCTGCAGTCAAAGCGAGCCTGTCAACAAATCCACTCAGCACCCTCATGGTCACGGCGTGATATATAGCTCTTGTGCGTGTGGTCCAGCAGACTATGAGGGAAAAGATTGAGAGCAAAAAATGTATTGAACTAGTGAGAGTGAGGCAAGGCTTATGATTCTGGGAGAACAAAAACATTGATATGATTTTTACGAATCGTTTCTTTGACCGTTGTTGTAACTTCCCCCCCATTGTTTTGTTTGGAAGAGGAGATATTGGCTTGCTCAAGTTTTATTTATTAATTTATTTTTAGATTTATTCATGTTTTTGTTATTTCAGTTTAAAAATGTAATGAAATTCTTTCTTTTCTTTACCTTTTGCCTCATCAAGTTCTCTTCCAAAAACTAGCGATCTTCCAATGCAAATGCTGTAATTATGATCATTTAGATTAGAATAGATTAGATTATTGAAATCCATTAAATAGCTGAAATTATATTTGCTTTTTAAGATGTCTTTGTGAAGAATGCAGTCCCAGAATGCAATGAAAAAAGCTCAGTAAAAGTTAATCCAAGATAATAAATATACTTGATTAGAAAGTGTTTTTTTAAGAAATAATAGTAATAATAGTTTTATTCAGCAAGGATGCATTAAATTGATCAAAAATGACTATAAAGATGACAATGATGATAATATTACAGAAGATTTCCATTTAAAGTAAATGCTGTTCTTTCAAACTTTTTAGAATAAAATAAAATTCAAGCTGAAATAAATTAAATTTTTAAACATATAACATATGTGCATTTTTTACATTACATTTTAAAATATTCAAATGGAAAAAAAAATTACAAGTATTTAAAAATGACTGTTTTTTTGTTTTTGTTTTTTTACAAATAAATGCAGCCTTGGTGAGCTTAAAAAGCATCTTCAACATTAAAACCTATAAAAATTAAATAAATAAAAAACAAAAAGTTCACAAAATTTGTGGTCCGTATACAATTCAGTACTTGACAATATCATTATAAAATGTAAGTAAAATTCAAAATGAACTATTGTAGAGTACAGAGTATAGCATTCTTACCAAATTAGTCATTTATGTGGTTTAATGACTGTTAGGATTGTGCCTTAGAAGGTAGTTTACTATGTAGGCATTTGACTCCACTGTCTAATGGACACTGGTTGACCATTGTGGTTGACATTGGCACACGGAGCAACGTGGGATTAAAATATGTGCAGTCCAAGGAACCCGACACAAATCAAAACCAGAAACAATGACAAATGAGATTTAAATTGCTTGCACAGAGCTGGACACAGACACTTAAACAGATTTATGCGCTAGGCCTAAGGCTGTATCTACTATGTGTGGCGAGACCTCGAAGGTCTGTGTGTGTGTGTGTGTGTGTGTGTGTGTGTGTGTGTGTGTACTGATGTCCAGAGCTCAGAGGTTAGCAGGTAATGGATACTTCCAGCGAGTCCTTTGAAGTGAAATACTCTGCAAAGAAGGCTTGTAAAAGACAGGCACTGATCTCAGTCCATGCACAAAGTTGAATAATTCAGAGATTTCCTGTTTTTGCGAACAGCATGTACACAGATGTTACAGTTTATAGATCAGATTACATGCTCACGTTACTTTGGTTTAAATTATAATTCTTTTATCTACCTTTTAATATTACATATTTTAGCCTTTCCCTCCTGATAGATGATTAGTAACATCCTTATACATTTTCTTAAAGGAATAGTTTAACCAAATTTAGTCACCATTATGTCACTGAATATGTCACATCTTAATGCAGTTCTTTTCCATGTAAAGATCATTCATAGTGACATGTCTGTCAAAAAATTCCATAAAATGAAAAAAGTAATATTTGGCTTGTAGTCTTTATTCCTAAATCATATATATATATTTTTTTTTATTGTATTTCATTTTATTTTGTTTTATTGTATTTTCATTTTTCATGTTTATTTAATTTTATTAGTCATTTTATTTTATATAATTTGTAATTTTATGTTACTATTATTTTATTTTATTTTTTATCATTTTTATATTACTTTTCCATTTTTTTATTTCATTTTATATTTTTATATTTTATTAATTTCTTTTATTTTTCATATTTTTTTGTTTTATTATATTTATTTTGTTTTTTATATTCTTTATTTTATATTTTGTATTTTATTTTATTTTGTATTTATATTTTTTTTTTGCAGCATGAAGATTCTTTATTGAAGATTCTTACTGCAAAGAAATAACAACATTTTGGGTTTGGATCGGCATTAGAAGGAGCAAATAATGACATTTATTTTCATTTATGGGTTACTGTTCCTATAAAACTGAATGCAAATCTTGTGTTCTTGATTCTTTTGAGCTTCAGAACCAAAAAAAAATAATAGTGTATGTCATGTTTCTGTTCAGTCTTGTCTAGTACTATAGTGAGTGAAACACTGAGTCCCTGAATGATCTGTGTGTTTTGTTTAACTCTTCTTTCATCAGATTGCCTTGTTGCCGAGCAACACAGAGGTCAATAAACAGATGACCAGTGAAAAGATGATGATGACACACTCATTCTTACCTGGACCTCCAGGGCCACCTGGGCCTGCAGGTGAGCTTTGTCAATATGCTGCTTATTATTCTGTTTCTCCATTCTTTTCCCAATGCCACTCTTCTGTAAACCTGTCTCTTTTTATGTCTCTCTCAGGGAGCCCAGGGCCCAAAGGTTCCCTTGGTCCCCCAGGACAAATGGGGCCACCAGGCATGCCCGGTCCTAGAGGCGACATGGGGCTCATGGGACCCTCACCGGACCTGTCGCATATCAAACAGGGACGCCGTGGCCCAGTGGTACGTATCAGTCTTCATAAGTAACCTAAACACTTATCAGCTGTAATCAGTATCTAAAGTGTCAGATTTGAGGACTAATGTGCTCTAGTTAATTTTCCTGCATCTATAATAATTAGTCTAGCATAAGCATACAATCTGATTGCACTACTCCATTAATTCTTGATGTTTCACGTGGGACACAGTGCAGTGGTGTTGTTTTCCAATGCCGTTTGTCTCTGCCGCACCATTAAGCTCTATGAAGATAACTTGCTTTGGCTCAGCATCTATTTTGTGACATCTGGGTGGCCTGTGGTTTACATTCTTTAATATCAGTCTAGATGGGTGTCCACATCTATTATGATTTACTAAAGGATGTACTAAAGCAGGTTCAAGGCTATAATATAGGGGTTGCTCTATTCTATGCCTGGAAATCTACTTTCCTTCTTAGGTTTATTTCTAGTGCTCGTATAACACACAGACCTGTCATTGTTAAATGACCCTTGAGACCTTGAGTAAAGGCCTGTTCACACCTGAAGGAGCTAAATGACATGAAAGTAAACAGTAATTGCAAAAAAAAAAAAAAAATCTTGTAATAGTCGCCTCACTGGGGGGACTAAGACACTCTTTTCTGTAAAGCTGATGTTGAAAGGATAAGCGATATTTTTTATTTTATTTTTATTTTTGTGAAAAATGATATATACCCATTTAAAAAAGCTTTTTATTTGTGTGTGCAGGTGGTCTAGGTGGTGGATATAAGCTAAAATATAAAAATAATAATAATAATAATAATAACATAATAATAATTCATGGTTTTTTTCATGTACCAATTTGTTTAGTAAAATAATATATAAAACTATAATATAATCAGTGTTCTTTTAGTATTATTTTATATTATTACAGTATTTGAATTAGCTTTTATTTTTTATATTTTCAGTTTTCATTTTACTTTAAGTCTTAGTAATTTTGTTATGTGCTTTTGACATTTGTATTAGTTAGTTTTTTTTATATCTATTATATATTTATTTATCATTTGTTTATTTTAATTTAAGTTTTATTTTTAGTAATTTTATTTACCTTAACCTAATTTATTTCAGTTAACTGCCAAGGCAACATTTCAGATTTTCATTGAAGTTGACATTTCATCAAATATTTATTTTTTACTTTTTTTATTTATATTTCAGTTGTATACATAATACGATGTAATAGGGCTGCACGATTAAGCAAATGCGATTGTCATGCGATATTTGTATTTAATTTTTTATTTATATTTCAGTTTTATTTAAATTATGGAAAACTATTTTTGATATGTATACATATTAAATATGTGCGCATGTGTGTATATATATATATACATATTTTATATATATATATATATATATATTTAATATGTATACATATTAAAAATATATTGTACATTATTGTATTTTATTTTTGTACATTATTATTGTATTATTATTGTACATTATACATAATATGATGTAATGCAATTTATAATATTTTTTATTTAATACTTCTATTTTGTTTTTTATTTATATTTAAGATTTATTTCAATTACATCAAACTATTTTAATAGCACTAATTAACAATAACAACACTGAATAATGTCATGTCACATCATTCCATATCATATCATATTTATGCTAGACCTATTAAAGGGGTCATAGGATGCTACATGTCGAATCGCGATCTCGATTCCATTTCGATTTATCGTGCAGCCCTGCGATGTAATATAATGTATTATATTTTCATTTAATAATTTAATATTTGTATTTAATTTTTTATTTATATTTCAGTTTTATTTAAATTATGGAAAACTATTTTTGATATGTATACATATTAAATATGTGCGCATGTGTGTATATATATATATACATATTTTATATATATATATATATATATATTTAATATGTATACATATTAAAAATATATTGTACATTATTGTATTTTATTTTTGTACATTATTATTGTATTATTATTGTACATTATACATAATATGATGTAATGCAATTTATAATATTTTTTATTTAATACTTCTATTTTGTTTTTTATTTATATTTAAGATTTATTTCAATTACATCAAACTATTTTAATAGCACTAATTAACAATAACAACACTGAATAATGTCATGTCACATCATTCCATATCATATCATATTTATGCTAGACCTATTAAAGGGGTCATAGGATGCTACATGCACTTTTACAAGTTGTTTGAACTGAAATGTGTGTTGGCAGTGTGTGTACACAACCACCCTATAATGATAAAGATCCACCCAGTGTTTTTTTTTTATCTACTCAAATCTTTACCCCTTTCTCAAATCGAGCCGATCTCAGATGCCTGTCTGTGTGACGTCATAAAAGCAGGCCCCTCCCATGATTGTTTGATTGACAGTAGCGTTTCAGCACAGACTGGACTGGCGTCTTACCTTAGACCCGCCCTGAGTGAGCTGTCATCAGTCCGCCATTGTTTCACCGCCGGAGCAGATGTGGACAAGAATGACTCCTAACTGATTGAGGTGTTCTGTTGTTGAATGTAATAATGAACATATCAGTCATCATTTACTCCCGACATCTGAGCCGCTGAAGACGCAGTGGATTACGTTTTTTTTTTGAAGGGAATGCGCCCCCGATCTACCTAAATGCGTCTATGTTCGCGCAAATCATTTGTGATCCAGCTTTACCTACAGTGAAGAAGTGAGTATAAGGTTTTTTTAATGAATCATTGCAAATCTTTGCAAAAAGTTTCACGAATGAAACTTTCAATATCAATATTTCAGAAGTGGATGTAAGAGTTAATAGAGATTGTTGTGTTTGAAAACGTGACGTGTCCTTAATGCTGGAAATCTAGACTTGCTGGGATCAGGCATTTAGACATAACCACTGCAGGAAGTCAGGCCTCCAGGAGTAGAATTGAGCCCCCCTGCTGTAAAGATGATAAACATCACATTACACTTACATTCTTAAGATGCTGAGTAACTTCCTAATTGTTAGTTGCACTTGATCTTCATTGTTGCACAGCGTTTGCAGATTTATTGAGCCAAGCTTCATTTTAGACACAGCATGAAGGTGTTGCAGCTCACTGACCTGTGGTTGCTTTCGACGGTGACACGCTTTACACTTCCTGTTACGGACTGTTAACCCTCATTACTCTTTCACACATTCTTCCCCAGACCGACGGACATAATGAATTATCATCTCACACACACACACACTTTTTCACACTCAAATTACAAGCGCTGTGAATCACAGCAGACTTTCTAACGTTAACCTTTTCAGCCGAACCATCACTTTGCAGCATGTGTGTATCTAGCCTCTGGAGACAATGTCTTAAGTTCACGACCATGGATATTTGTAGATCTACTGAGCAATTCGGTATGTTGTTGACACTAGAAATGTCACTGAATGTTTTCTTTAAACACTTCAGATGCATTTGTACTTGAAATATTTTTACTCTAAGGTCACGAACGCTGAGTAAATCTGTACTGTCTGGTCTCATTTGGGACATAATCAGTTTTGAGCTCTCGTAGCCATGGAATTCTTTGTTTTTGGATGCAATTCCACTTCGTGTTTGCTTTTACGGGAGGCTCTTGATAGTTTCAGCAGCCTTGTAAGAGTGAAACTGAATAAGCAGGTGCAGGATCGGTTTCATTTGCACTCATATCATTTGAAGAGTGTTCGTACTTCTAGCATATGTGGTTGTTGGCTTTTGGACCAATGAGATTGCAACAAAATATCCTGCTTCTCACGGTTGCTTTGGTCTGCTTGGGACAAATCTAGATTTATGTAAAGAGATTGTGCAAATTTATCACACTGTAACACTGCAAGGCTTAATGGACTGATCCAGTATTTTGACACACACACGTTTTTATGTCCTGATCGTTTACATTGACTTAAGACATTACTGACTGTGTTTACATTTAATGCTCTGCCAAGACACACTTTTTTTGACGTGAAGTACCATTAACAGTTTTTATGTTAATCATTGTGCCATATCAAAGTGACCCTGCCAAAAAAAATGATATACGCTGTCTCATTTTCAAAGACTGCTTGCAGTAACATCCCATCATTCATGCAAATTATATCATTAGAGTACAAATCAACAACAAATGTCAGTAGTGATTGCTTGAGCATACAGCTGCCAACATGATGCCAGGGTGTGGTGGAGTGGTTGCAGGGCGTTGCTATGCAGACTTTACATTCTTCCTTGAGTTGTGATGGGCACAATCACAGGCAATCAGAACAGATTTGATGTTTAATTTAGGACCACATTTGAAAGTTGCCCAAATTTAAAATAATAATATTAAAAAAATCCAATCAAACTTATTATTTTTTCTTTTTACATGTATGCAGCAATGTCTGTGATATTTTTAATATATAAGATATAAGAAAGCAGAGCTGACTTAATGTAAATATGCTTGTACACATTTAGGCTATACATATATACATGTATTATTATTAAATATTTTTATATTACTCAATTAATTAATTAATTAATTAATTAATTAATTAATTAGTAGATATTAATATTTAACAAAATTACATTTTAAATTTAAATAAAGTATGGAAGTGGCTTTAAGTTCAATTAAACCAACATTCTTACTTTATTTTGGCATTTTCATAAAAATGGCATTTCAAAAGATTTAAATTAATACATTTATAATTGTATTACTTTTTTAATTGTAATTTAATTGTATTAATATTTTTATATTATTTTAATACATTTTAATATTAATGTTATCAATTAAGAAATATATACATTTTTCATAAAACATTTTATTAAGTTTTTAATTTAAAGGGCTCATATGATGTTGCTAAATAGAACATTATTTTGTGTATTTGGTGTAAAATGCGCTGCACACATCTGAATATTTGGGTTGAACTGTTCTGGAACAGTGTTGTAAATACTACTTAACCACTGATTTCTAGTCATGTCCTCTTTTAGAAGACCAAACAAAGTAGTTTCGCTTTCGCAACGAAACACACAGCGTCTCTCTGCGGCGGTGGCAGCAACAATAAATGTACTCCTTCTTTCTTTGCGTGAATATTTGGGTGGTGTTATGCAAATCTTCCAACACATGTGGGGGCGTGTTTAAACGAGGCATTTTAGGAAGGCGTGGACCAGTCTTAACTTTTATATCACGAACAGCTTGTAACACTCCAAAGAGAAAGGAAAATTTGAAATCGCATCATATGACCCCTTTAAATAAATTAGAGATTGGAAAGTTCATAAAGTGTCATAGAAGTTTATAAAATATCACGTTAACACTTTAGGCACTTTGAAACTTTAACTATAACCTATTAATATTTAATGTTAATATAATATCATATAATATAATATTTGGTCACACTTTATTTTAAAGTCGAATTATCGCCATTAACAAACCATTAACTACAACTTTTGCCTTAAACTCATAATTTGCTGCTTATTAATAGTTAGTAAGGTAGTTGTTAAGTTTAGATATTGGGTAGGATTAGGGATGTAGAATATGGTCGTGCAGAATATGTGCTTTATAAGCATTCATAAACAGCCAATATGTTAATAATAGGCATGCTAATAAGCAACTACTTAATAGTGAGAGTTGGTCCCTATACTAAAGTGTTACCTAATGTTTTTATGTATTAATAAATAATTTTACATATATTATTATTAAATTATTTTATTTTTAATTTTAATAAATACATTTTAATGTTAACATTATAAATTAATACATCTATTATTTTTTAAATTTACTTTAAATTACTTAATATTTATTTAGTTACTTGATATTTAGTAGAGATGTGACTTTAATAGCAAGTGTCTAGCTGCATTTTCAGCTTTCCAGATTGTGCTATCGACTCATGCCTAGCTGGGTCACCTCCGCCTGGGTCGGCGTTTGAACACGTGTCCCCCAAACCCCCTGACCTTCAGCTGGCTGACCTCTGACTCTCTGAAGGGGGGCGTCTTTGCAGGTGGGGTGGAAACTAGGACGGGTAACAGGAAGAACTTTCATATTCCTTTTTTGTTCTTTTCTTCTAACAGGATCTGTCCTCCGTTATCATGTTTGATCCCCTGTTCTTTTTGATTGTTGCTTGATATATTTCCTACCAGAAAGCTGGTTGTGTGCCAAACTTTTCTTATAGTTTGTGTGTGTAGAAACAATAAATTTATCAATATGCCAGAGCACAGCATTCATCCTACCTCTGGATGTTGACAAATGATAATGGCAATAACGGAAAAGGCTGACTGCGTTACTGCACATGGGTTGCTTTCTTTGGCCCGAGTGCTTCTTGAAGCCGACTGTTAACCCGTCCGATACAGTCGACCTTTTGCTTTTAATGCATTGGACCTCATCACTGAAGCACGAGTCGTCAATGAAGAAAAATACTGCTGAAGTATTGCAGTAATTTATGAATCCTAGAAACATGAGCCCTTCAATGCTCTGGAGTCGTAGCTCATAACATGAATTTAGTTCAAGAGTGCTCAAAGATTCAGTTTTTAATTTGATAAATGAGAAGTTATGCAGTATTCTTGGAAAACGCTGGCTAAGGAGCTGCGTCTGTGGGATCTTGTAGTGTTTTTCATGTGCATAAATACAAGTCATGTGTAGTTATGGGCCTCCCCTGTCTGTCACAACCGCTCCGGCTGTGAACACATGCCCTCGGTGTCTTTACTAAAGGACTGTTGACGTTGCCGCCGGCCCAGAACTAGCTCTCTCTAATCACCCGCATGAAGAATTCAATGCAGTATTTTTAGATTGATGAATCATGTTTTCCATTCTGGTACAAATATGGCTCAGATCTGCCCTAGAGATCTTGACAGGAATGATTTGATGTGTGAAAATATTTTGTTGAATGAATAGGACCATCAAATCTATAATTCAATGAATATAAATATGTCTTTCTTGGAGAGCCTAGGGTCCTTAATTTGGCCTTTAGCTGTCATATGGTTTTGGTCAGATAAAAAGCTATTTTATGAAGCCTTTTCAGAGATGAATCTTTAAGCATAAATTCATGCATTCATTAATTCATTCATTCATTTAAAATAAAAAGGTATTTACAATATAATATTTTTACAGCATGATAGACTTAAAGTTACATTTGTGTTTCTAAACTGAACTTTTAAACAATTTTATATTATTTACTTATTTATGACCATTATAAAGCTGCAAGTTTCATAATTCAAGTTTCATTAATAAATATTTTTATATTAACAATCTAATTTTTTAACAATCAAATGGCTATATTTCTAAACTGAACTTTTTATACATGAACAACTGTATATTATTGATTCATTGATTGATTGATTTCAATTCTAAAGCTGCAAGTTTCATTAATATTTTTTTAATTAAATTTTAACATCACATTTTTTTAACAATCACATTACTGTATTTCTAAACTGAACTTTTTAAACATGAACAATTGAATATTTTAGGTTCTTTCTTTCTATATGTACAATTCTCTTTTCTCTATTGAATTAGTTCATATCTGTACAGCAAGATAAATGTTTTTTTAACGATTACATTATATTTCTAAACTGAAATTTTAAACATGAACAATTGTATATTTTAGGTACTTTTATATATGTATGTATCTTATGTATGTATTTATTTATTTATTTAGCACAATTCTAAAGCTGCAAGTTTCATTAATAAACTTTTTTACAGCACAATAAAGACTTTTTATAAACTGCATTTTTCTAGTGATTTGCTTGCCGTTTCATGACTTCATATTAATTGAGAGACCACATGGAATATTTGTTTATTTTATAAATTGATTTGTTACATATTGAAAGGCAAACTGTTGATAAAAATTGTGATAAATAAATGTATAATACAGTATAAAGTACAAATCTTTTCCTTATGCAGTAATAAAAAAATTAAACGTCCATAAAAAAGTCCAGTAATTTTAATAGATATGTATGGTTGTGTGTTTAATCGGGATGTTTTTGTGTGTGTTCGTAGGGTCCACCCGGGGCTCCAGGGAGAGATGGCATGAAGGTACGGTATGTTTTCTGTCTATCTTTATCTCTGTCCACTACTTTTCAAAGCTGTGGCCAAGGGCTGTTTTCCATGTGTGGAATGCAAATATTTGGAAAAACAGGATAAAGATGTTTAAGATCAATGGTGACCGATCGCTAATGAAATAAACTCTTGGATGGCGTCTGGTCAAATATGACATCATAGATGGCAGGACGAGTTGCAGATATTTTAGAATGTCAAAACACCATTATTACGTTCTTGAAATGGCAAATATGATTAGTCCAAATATTGAGGAAAATTACACAGAGGGATTTCACAATTCACCACTGATAATCATGGTATATTAAAGCTTTGATATCATATATGTATTTTACCATATCATTGTATATTTTTATATAACTCTCTCAGAGTTTGTGAACTACAGATATTTTAAAGATATCAAGCATAGTACAGTACTGTCGTTCACTCTCAAGTCTAACCGTTACCTGCTAGCTCATGGTCTTAAAACAGTACTAAAACAGTACCAAAAAATGGACTGTTTTTGCTAAATATTATATCAAAAGTTATAGAAGAATTGAGGTAGGTCTTTTAAAGCCAACTAGGCTAGGCTTGGAGACTGATTTATAGACAACCTCTACATTAAAATATATAACTAAAAATGAAACCAGAAACATTCTTTTCACAATTATACAAATGTATATGCAAATGTTCGAGATATTGCAAGTGCATATGAGTGCATATATTATATTTTTTTGCATTACTGCATTTTGAATTACATATATGATTTTTTGCATTACTGCGGCGGTAAAAAGTTGCCTTCAAATGTCTATTTGTCACGTTATGCTGTTCAGGGGTGCACGCTGGAGTCACGAGGAAACATTTAACATTCTTTAATCGAAGAAACACTGGGAATAATCCACAACAGGAGCTTGAGCAACACACGTAGACAACAAGTAGACCTGACAGAGACAGACTGCACAGACTGGGACTTAAATACAGGGGATGATTGGGGAAACACAGGTGCATGGGATAGCTAATGAAACTAATTAACAAAACGAGGACAGGAGCATGACCAAATAAGGGAACAGAATGTTGTCTTGTTGCAATGTAGTTAGGATTAAGGTTTGGTTTAAAGCTAGTTGCATGTAATTTTATGCATAATTTATAGTTGTTACTGTAGTAATTACATGTAGCGTGTAACAAGGACACTGTAAAAAAAACATTTAATAATATATATATAGAGAGAGAGAGAGAAAATAAAAATATATAGATAAAAAAATATTTTAAACTTTTAAAATGTATGTAGTCCATTCCTCATGTACGGTAATACCAAAATGTAACTTTTTAATGAACAGTGCTTTTGTTAACTGTTTATTATAAGTTTTAGAAGTAAAAAAAAAAAAAAAAACTATTTAAACCATTTCAGCTTTGTTTAAGGTATTGAGAGATCAATATCAAGTATCGAACTGAATCATGACATGAGTGTATTGTTACACCTCTAGTCAGTGCAATAAACCGGATGTTATTATTCAGGTAGCTAGCAATAAATATGTCAACAGTTTAACTAACTTTAACCAGATTGATTGTCCCTTGATTGTCCGTAATTGTCAGTAATTCAGAACATACCTGTGTCGCTTTATGAATTGCACCTTCAGACATTTCAGAACACAACACAACCGAGCTAGCTTAGCCAGAAGCGTTTATGTTCACATATTTAGGTTTCAGGCCTACATAAGCACACTTTTCCAATGCAGAGGTTCAAGGTTGATCCATGTATAATGTGTGCACTTCTATTAGCCTATATGTTTGTATAGAAAGTTTTTGTGGCTTTGTATTCACAAATCAAAAACATCTGGGCCGCATACTACCTCTCCGTGAACCCTGACCCTACATAATCCCCACAGAGGGGTCAATATCTGTGAGGTACCTACTGCCATACCTCAGCCCAAATGAGCTAGAGACTAGCTCCAAATGGTGCGCAGAAACACTACTAAGATAACATTTATATATACACTCAGATGCTGAATAAACTTGTTTCTGTCTTTCGGTTTTATATTGTATTGTGTGGTGATTCAGATGCTGAGTGACGGAGTAAAGATGTCTGATTTTGACGAGGCCAGCGATGGCTTGTTTTCTCACGTGTGATCGTGTTACTGAGAGATAGCGGGCAATAACTGTCCCGTTGGACTTCTCATGGCTTCTTTACTGTAATCCTGCTAACCCAAATATTTGTTTGGTTTCTCCAGGGAGAGAGAGGGGTTCCTGGCCCTTCCGGACCTCCAGTAAGAACTTCTTATCATGGCACTTTCTCTCATGGTTCTTATGTCTGAAATATATTTGTCTGTGTTAGTCTCTCTCGCTCTTACCTTTGATCACTCTTCTATCTGTCTATCCGTCTGTCTCCCTCTCAAAGCACTAAAACAGACATCTTATTGTGATTATTCACAAAAGCAGGTCTAGAAGATTTATTTTTCTTGACAACAGACCAAAAAACTCTTCTACCCCTTGAAAACTTTGCTGTGCCTTTTTATATTTAACTGGATAAGGGCTGTGTGCCACAACAAAATTAGATCATAAAAAAAGAGTTACTAAAAAAATCGAATTTATTTTTACAAATAAATGATATCTAAATTTAAATTCAAATCAAATCAAATTACATTTGTAAGAAAGTAATTGAGCTATATCAATCAATTTTATATTTATGTATGTGTTTTTTTAAATATAGTCAATTTCTATTAATAATAGCAATTAATAGTAGTAGTAGTAAAAATTATAATTCAGTAACACATGTATGTGATTTCTGTATTATGAATTTTATTGTATATTTTAATAACTTTTTTTGTAAAAGCCAACTCATGATATTTTTGGTTTCTACCTTTCTTTAAATAAAAAAAAAAATTTAATAATATTTTTTTTCTAACCATGTGTCAATATGAACGGACGGTTCTTATATTTGAAATTAAAATTATGCATGAAAATATTTTTCTCTTCTAAAATAATTTAAGCAAAATCACTGAAAATATAGGAACTTTTGCAGAAGTTTCATAAGTCTTACCATAAATTTCTTATATTTGTATTTTTTATTCTTTTTTATTTTATAGTATAATTGCAAAAAATAATTTTTTTTTAAATATTAGCATTTATGTATTTACTCTTCATGAATATATATATATATATATATATATATATATATATATATATATATATAATGCATGCAAAAAATAGGAAATTGGAATAATGGGTAAATATTTTTGTTTTCCTATTTTCAGTGATTTTGCATGCATTATTTTAGCTAAATCCTTAGAACGTTCAAAGAACGTTCAAAGAAAAAAAAATTATATTTACATTTATTTAAATTGTAAGACTTGCATTATGTTTTATTATTCATGTATTTAGCTTAATGAACTGTAATTGATGGCAGTGCAGACAACTGCAAGCTGCTATGGTGCAACAGCAGTCACTTCCGGTGTACACAGTGTTTAAAGAAATCTAAACTCTGAAATGAATTTTATTGTATATTTTAATAACTTTTTTTGTAAAAGCCAACTCATGATATTTTTGGTTTCTACCTTTCTTTAAATAAAAAAAAAAATTTAATCATATTTTTTTTCTAACCATGTGTCAATATGAACGGACGGTTCTTATATTTGAAATTAAAATTATGCATGAAAATATTTTTCTCTTCTAAAATAATTTAAGCAAAATCACTGAAAATATAGGAACTTTTGCAGAAGTTTCATAAGTCTTACCATAAATTTCTTATATTTGTATTTTTTATTCTTTTTTATTTTATAGTATAATTGCAAAAAATAATTTTTTTTTAAATATTAGCATTTATGTATTTACTCTTCATGAATGTATATATATATATATATATATATATATAGCAAGCTGCTATGGTGCAACAGCAGTCACTTCCGGTGTACACAGTGTTTAAAGAAATCTAAACTCTGAAAAGTTACTGTATATCAAGTATCCAAGCTCAACAGGAAGGGAGGAACAGCTCATACAGAAAGACAGACAGTATGTTGAAAATGTGACTCATCTGTATTTTACTTGCTTGCTTAATGCCCATTTCTGTTAATCCTGTGGGTGTGGGATAACTCATACTCCAGCGACCTGGAATTTCATGTGATGATGAGTGTGTTTGTGTTTTCAGGGCCCGCCAGGATCCTTTGACTTCCTGTTACTCATGATGGCTGACATTCGTAACGACATCGCAGAGCTGCAGAACAAAGTGTTCAGCAGACCATTGCACTCCGTAGAGGATTTCCCATCTGCCCCGGACAATTGGAGGGACACCCAGGAAAGCCTGGACTTTGGCTCTGGAGAAGACTACAAACCCCAGATCCCACCTAAGAGCACCAGGAAAAGGAAATTGCCCCGGACCTTAAATAATCCAGATTGGCCAATTTAAGATTGCCCTCGAACAGTGCCAGAACTGAAAGAAAGAACTGATTATAGAGAGAATGAGTAGTGTAAATATCACAGAATGACTGCTATTTAACTGTATACTCGCTGAAAAAAAGGCTGAATGTATTTCATTGTATGAAATTTCTATTTTTATAACATAAAGGATGTACATTTTGTATTTTGGGCGTTTTGAACGTGTCATTTGTCAACCAAATAACTAACAGGTTACATATACCATGGTTATCTTGTTCTGGGGCCAGATTCACGGAACATTAAGAATAAAATTCTTCTTAAATGTTGTTTTATTTTTCTAACTAAAAAAAAGATAAGAATATTTTGTTGTTGGAAAAAAAAGATTAGAAAAAAAAGATTCTGAAGATTAAGGTAACACTTAAGAAGAACTACAATTCTTTAAAAGAGTGTTTTCCAACTTCAGTCCCTGAAAGTAAGACTAATGATTTTATTGGGTTGTTTCAAATATTAAGCATTGCAAAAGTATAGAATGTGCCACGCATTATCATTTAGTCCATTTTTTTATTATTATTTGAAAGAAATTAATAGTTGTATTCAACAAGAGTGCATTAAATTCATCAAAATTGACAGTAAAAACTTTTGCACTGTTACAAAAACTGTCCTATTCATTAAAGAATCCTGAAAAATATGTATAACTGTTTCCACAAAAATGTCCAGCAGCACAGCTACTTTCAACATTGATAATAATAAGAACTATTTCTTGAGCAGCAAATCAGCATATTAGAATAATTTCTGAAGGATCATGTTACACTAAAGACTGGAGTAATGATGCTGACAATTCAACAGTAGTGTATATAATACATTTAACTACAACAATATTTGTCTTATAATCTAGTAGATTTGAATATTTGCATGTGCGCCATTAACCCCTGATGATTAGAATTGCATTATCACACACTGTATACATTTGTTTAGCTTCTATGAACACGTAATGAATACAAACTATGTCTACATACAAAACTGATTTCAATTTAGATGTTTCTGTGAGTTTACTCTTTCAGCCACACTTCAAATCCAGGCCAACAAATCAACATTATGAAAGCAGGCACTGTTCAAAACATTCAATTCAATTCACACCCATGATTCAGCCATTTTCAACAGCTCTGTTTTTCTCTGTCATCCTCAGCTATAAAACACCTTGCCATCCTTCTCACCTCTCTCCTCTTTGTATTTTCCCCTCACAGTTCATGAAGCGGTTCACAGCTATGGAACGTCATTGCCATTTGACCTGCCTGTACACTCATTTATCGCTGAGGAAAACAAGATCATGGATAGGTGCATCTGCATTTTCTGTAGGTTCTGTTTTCCATAGGTGTTGACATGACTAAGGAACTCTAGGACAGACTGTCTGTTAACACTCTGAGAGCCTTGTAAAACTGGAACACGAGGTAAAATAAAAGTGGCCCGAATACCGATCCCTGTGGAATACCGCTGAGTACTTGGTGCTTTTACCTTGACCTTCCATTTCCAGTGTGGCAAATGAATCACAGGTAATATCTGCTATTATATCTTTGTTAATTTTGAATTTAATTGGACTTATTAGTTAAGAGACATTTTTACACAAAATTTAATTATATTAGAATAATACACACTACCGTCCAGTTTGTGTCAGTACAATTTTTTTATGTTTTTAAAAAGTCTCATCATATTTGCATTTATTTAACCAAAAATACAGTAATATTGTGAAATATTATTTCAATTTAAAATAAATAATATTTCAGTGTATTTTAAAATTTAATTTATCCCTGTGTGACATCATTACTCCAGTTTCCAGTGTCACGTGATCCTTCAGAAATCATTGTAATATGCTGATTTGCTGCTCATGAAACATTTCCCATTATAATCAATACAAGGTCAGGTGAAGTACATTGCATTGTTGGATAGTATTTCAAACATAACCTGAATATAATGTAAAATCTGTTTGTTCTATGAACATTTATCATAGTTGAGGTTGCAGTACTAAAATTGTTCATTCTTCCATTTGAAGCTTGTAAATCAGATCCAAACATGCTTGACTGACCTCTTACCCATATTCCCACCATCGGGCACCCGACTGATTCTGACACTGTTTTCCCCTCCACATTTCATGGTTAAATTGTACTGATCCCTGTGAGAGCCGCTCAGTAATGGCCCATGAAGAGAAGCTGTCTGAAGTAACCAGCCAACAACTGCAGCCAGTTCACCCTGTAGGCCAGTTATACAGACTTCATCAAAACACCGTTTTCCAATGAGACAAGAACAACTTGAGCTGTGAGTACTGTGTGAACGCAAAGACAATATTTTGATTTGACCAAGTGAAACGATTAATATGAAAGTTTGGAAATGGCCAGTAAGTTTACATTACTTGTTATTAAAGAATGACTCATAAGGAGAATTAGATGTCTGTTTTTGTGGTACTTCATCTCCTTTGCAAATTGTGAATGAAAAATAGATCCACATTACACAGTTTAATTGCAAAAAAACTATTAAAGTCAGTGTTTCCCATGCCATTTTATATTACAGTTTATTTATAATTTTATAATTCATGATGTATATGTAGTTGCAACATGAGGACCTTGATATTTTTTGAGAATTATGCACATTAATTTGAAATACAATAAAAATATAAACAAAAGTACAACCATGAATAATGTTAAAATAGTCAATAGAAAGTGAATTAGAAAGACTAAATTTAAGCTACTTAAATAGAAGAGGAAAAAATAAAGTTTAAACTGTATTCTTCATTCTTGCATGTTTTGTCATTTAAATCGCATAAAGAGTGACAGATAATGACTGTCATATAACTGAAACAAATGTGTGCACTCCCAATCTGTAAGTTTTTAATTTTTGTATTTAATTTTATTTCATTTTATTTTACAAATGTATATATACTCTGCCTGGATTTGATTTCATTTTATTGCTTTTAAAAATATTCTTAAATTTCAGCCTGGGTTTTGTTTTTCTTTACTTTCCTTTACAGGTCTGTATATACTCAGCCTTGGTTTTAATTTATTTTACTTTACTTTACCTTACTTTACTTTACTCTACAAGTGTATATATATATATTCTGCCTGGACTTTATTTGATTTATTTGTATTGCCTTTTTTATTGCACACTCTTTGTTGTGTGGCTATTTAACCACTAGATGGCAACAGTGGTGTATTATAATGCTGTATAATATTGCATATAATGCTGTGAGGTGAGTGTTGCCCACAAGATGGCAGCAACAACAACACACAAGCTCCAGACTTTGTCCCGTCCTGTGGTAGAAGAACGGATGATAATGACAAACCTTTAAATGAAAACTGGTGAGAAGTGATCATACTAATGTGTTGTGACACTGAGTAAATTTATCACTTCATTCTAATACTGCACAGGTCACTGAGTACCGTTATTCTTTTGTGTCTTCATTTCCCGCCTCCTAATGAGATAAATAATCAGGTGGAGCGTGAAGTAAACACAAAATGCCGTTTGGAAGCACTTCACTCACTCAATTAAATCTAATAAATGTAAAATAGACAATAGAGACAGCTTGAATTAGTGTTTATAGCCTCTCATGCCACCTTTCCAAACACATTCAGTCAGGTTGAACAATTTACTTTCCCTGATTTGTTTTAGGCCTAATTCTAAACATAAGCCAAAAACATGGAGCAATTGCTTAATAACTGATAAAAGGGGCTCTTATTTTGACATTTCAGAGCCTCTGGTTATTTTAGATGGAGATGTAGTTGACATGAACAACTAACTCCCACTTTCCATCTCAACCCATTCACAAGGGTTATTTGGCACAGTGAAGCTCATTCAGGACTGCGTTGGCTTGCTTTCCGAGTGGCACAATCCCCAAAAATCAATCCATGTTCAGGTCCCAATTATCTCCTCTCAAAAGCCTGACACCCTTTCCATGTCTCTCTTTTGAGAAGTTTTGCGCCCCAGTTCCCCAGGCTGTAATTAAAGTCCATCCCTGTTTAGATCTGTTTCCACTGAAGTAATTATCCCACCAATGCTGCTGGGATAATGACTTGATCTGGTTCAACATGCTGAAAAACCTGAACCGAACTATGGCGCTTTGCCGGTCTTGGCTGGTTTAAGCTGGTCTAGCTGGTCTCCCAGCTTGAACAAGCTGGTGTTTAGCTGGCTTAGCTGAATTGTACTAACATGCATGTGTTTGATCACATTGTATGAACATTTATATGTATGTATGTGTCTGATTGTGTATACTATGGTAATCTTTCAGTAGCATGATATATCAGGGAGACCGTGGCTAGTTGTCACGTTTTTACTCCAGTGAGTATTTCTCACTTTTTTGAAAGTGAATATGTATATTTAGTTAGAAGAAAAAAACTGTAAAATATTTCCACCATTATTTCTCAGGGGAAAATAAAGAACTTATTGCGCTTTTAACCCCATGTATAACATGTCCAGCTTGATGGGGTAATTTATTTAAAAAAAAAAGATATATATATATATATATATATATATATATATATATATGCACGTTTTTTCCCAACAGTTATTATTAAAATATAAAGATATTGGAGAATTTGGATAAAAACGGACAAAAATATTATTTTGTATTAAAACTCCTGAAATAAAGTCCTTCTGACAACTTCTTATGTGACAGCTAACCCCAGCCTCCCTTATATCAAAATACTATGGAATCCCATAAAGTCATTAAGTCAATTTCGACTTTTAAATCATAATTTCGACTTTATCTCGTAATTATGACTTAAGTCATAATTTCACATTTTAAAGTCATAATTTTTACTTTTTATCTCAATTTCAACTTTATACTTTGTGACTTTATGACTTTATACGTCATAATTTCGACTTTTTATCTCGTAATTATGACTTAAGTCATAATTTAGACTTTTAAAGCCATAATTTCGACTTATCTCATAATTATGACTTTTAATGTCGTAATTTCGATTTTTATCTCATAATTATTACATTTAAAGTCATAATTTAGATTGAATTCATAATTTAGACTTTTTTCTCATAATTATGACTTAAATCTGTCATAATTTTGACTTTTTATCTCATAATTATGACTTAAGTATGTCATAATTTTGACTTTTTATCTAAATTTCAACTTTATACATCATAATTTCGACTTTTTATCTCGTAAGTATGACTTAAGTCATAATTTCGTCTTTTAAAGCCATAATTTCGACTTATCTCATAATTATGACTTTTAATGTCGTAATTTCAAGTTTTATCTCATAATTATTACATTTAAAGTCATAATTTAGATTGAAGTCATAATTTAGATAAATATTATCGCATGGCGGAAATGGGCCTCCATACATGAGGGTGAGAAAATGATTACAGAATTTTCATTTTTGGGTGAACTGTCCCTTTAAGAGACAGAAATGCTGTGCTAATAAAGCTATTAATGTAAGTTATTCTCTTACCCAATAAATGATGTCATCAAGTTAATTCTGGGCCCGTGACATTTAACGCACTAACATTATTATCCCAAAAAAGGAAAGAAAGCGGCATGAAACAAACAAGAAGCTCTTAAGATTAGAAGAAGAGGGGCTGGGCGGGGGGGGGTAAACAGGACATCATTCAGCCCGAAATATTCCCCGAAATCCCATCTGGAAGTAATTAATGGACAGTGTACAAGAGCCAGCCTTAAAAGATTTCAAATATTTGCTGAAGTGCCCCCTTGTTCCTAATTATATCTCACTGGCTGCCTCCCTCATTATTTAGAACTGCCCACTATGAAGGAAAAACCACAAGTGAAAGTGAATGTGGCCACTCCTCGGGACCTCCTGCCCGGGCCCCGTTCAAACAGCATCAAGCTAATGCTTAATGGCAGATCCTGAATGAGTCACTGTGCTGGAATAAAAGTCATTAATGAGGTAATTTTATTAACGGCGCTCGCTCGCCATGGAAGAACGGGAGGGGAAAACTTCCAGCGACGACGGAGGAAATTAGTGTTTCACTCCGCGCTAATTAATGCCTTTAAGAGATTAAATGCAAGCGCCAAATTAACTGCCCCAAAAACCTTCATTGAGGGGAAGAAATACATTGTTGCCCTCCCATGTAATTACAGGACAGTGCAAATTCAATTTTAATGAGGCGAAAGCCACTCCTTCAGCTCATTTTTTCCCCTCTTCAATCCGCCGAAAGAAAGAGAGCGCTAGTGAAAGCTTGCTCTTGTTGAGGCCTAAGTTAAAGGAAGCACCGAGAGGACAAAGGCCGATTGTGTGCAAGCCCAACGCTTTAGAAGCCGTAAACAGGTACAGGGGCTGAATAGCCCTCCTTCTGAGACTCCTGGGAGGCCTGGTTTCCCATCTCCACAACACTGGGCTCTTAGAGAGGTAGAGAAGGAGAAACAAGGTGAGGAGGGGACCTTCGGCGCTGAAAGGGCCCCAGTGCAGCGAGTGGGCCACAGCCTCCCTCCCGCTCTCGTCCAGTTATCTTTATACAGGTTTTGTCTCTTCTAATTGGAGATGATGGGTGACTAATTGGTAGCTTTTTTACAAAGCGCACTACTTAAGCCACGGCAGGCCGAGGGAGACAGCATGAGCGGAGTTAATGAGAGGTTTTACACAAATAAAGGTCTTAAACTAGGCCCTCTATCTTCACGAGGGGGGCCGCAGAGGAAAGTTGAGGATATCCTTTTGTCGTAAATTTCTCCTCTTCTTCTTCTTCTTCTTCTTCTTCTTTTTTTCTTCCATGCAGGTATCTGAAAAGGGGGGACATTCAAAGGTGGAGGAGATGGCGAGCACTTGTGAGGATAAAGGAATCCATTCGATATTGTTTGGAACCTTTGGTTTTCGTGTGTCGGTAAATAAGAGCAGGGCACGGCCTCTCCGGTGAATGCTCTTTAGTTCGGACAGATAATGAGAGAGCACTCTACATACACACACACAGAACTGTGTTGAGCCACTTTAGGGTAATGTTTGAGTGCTCGA
>NW_015537939.1:2775736-2780980 GCF_001515605.1 Sinocyclocheilus anshuiensis | reverse complement strand
TATATATACAAAAATATATATAGCCTACTTGTGTATATATAATAATTAATTTATAATGTTACAAAAACGTCCATTGCAAACAAATGCTGAATAAATTAACGTTCTGTTCATCAAAGAATAATGAAACAAGTGTCTCAGACATATTTAGCAACAAAAAAAATTTTTTTAACATTAATAATAAAAGAACCATTATTAATAATTCATGGCCAATAACAACTGATAATAACTGAGCAGCAAATAAGCACATTAGAATGATTTCTGAAGGATCATGTGACACTGAAGACTAGAGGAATGGCTGCTGAAAATTCAGCATTGTATGACAGAAATAAATTATACTTTAAAATATATTCAAATAAAAAAAAAACAAGAGTTATTTTAGGTCGCAATAATATTTCACAATATTTCTGTTTTAGTGTGTTTTAAATGCAGTCTTGCTGAGCATAACTTTCCAAAACAATTCTTTCAACAAAAAAAAACAAATTCCAGAAGTTTGACCAGTAGTGTTAATAATAATAATAATAATAACAATAATAAACATAGTGCATATATTAAATAATTATCTACAGAGATTTCACAGACTCATACAATATGTTTTATTTTATGGTCATTCAGTAGGTTAACACTCGAATAAGTCAATAACAAACACATCCCTGCTTATCCACCTATTCATTACTTGATCTACACCATACGCTAGGTCCAAATAGGGGTCAAATCTTAATGTCGGTTCTATACCATAATGAATAGATCATCTAGGTCTGAAGTGCTCACCATAGTGAAGTAAACTGCCTGCAGGTGAAGGATAATAAAATGCTACATGCTGCTTTTCTTCCACGCCGCTGTTATTTACTTAGGTTTTGTTGTGGAAATACTTGTTGTTTTTTGTCTGTTTGCATTAGTTCGTGAATTCAATGCGAAAGACACACTGAATACAGAAAAGGGAACCCAGCTGAGAGGTGAGAAGCCATGCTCAGCTGCTCTGTGTCCCTTATGACCCGAAAAAAACTTTTTATAATGCACAAAGAGCACACACAATGAGTCCTGTTAGGAAACACTCTCTGCCGTAATTCAGTTTTTCTTCCATATCAGGAGTTTTTTTCCATGCTGCTTTATTTTACACATAAAACCTGTGGCCTGTCTGCATCTGCTTTCCAAAAACAACATTTCTTTGGCTGCATAATTAGCTGGCCAAATATTTGTGCTGACTAATTTGTGGAGGTATTCTCCTGATGCGTAATCCATTAGCTCCCATCAGGTGCCTTTGTCTCCAATCCAAATGAGCCATTTGCATTTCCTTTGTTATTTAAATCGTGCATTTCCTCCAAACTGTGAGAATTAACTTCCTAATGAACTTCACACAAAAGAGAAGGGACCTCAATTGTGTGTGTGTGTGTGTGTGTGTGTGTGTGTATTATATTTATTATTTTTATTATTAGTAATAGTAGTAGTATATTTAGCATTATTTTATTTTATTACTCATTTTATACAATTTTTTAATTTATATATATATATATAATATACACAATACACATATATACACATCTAGTATATATATATATATATATATATATATACTAGATGTGTTATTAGATTTATTATTTTATTTTTTAATCTTTTTACACTATTTTAAATCCCCTATTAGATGCTGTTTAATATTATTATAGAAACATAAATTGGTCTTGAATTCGAAAAGTTAGACAGATTACCGCTTGGTTAACTGCTAGTAAGTCAAACTAGTTCTTAAGACAGTCTTAACATGGTGACTACATTTATGCGACTGGCCCCTGATTCCAATGGTACTTTATTTGTCCAATACACATTTATTTGTCAGATATGGCGACTCTCTCTATCAATGCAAGTCTATGGGACTTTTTCCAGTTTGCGACTTAAAAGTGTACATCAGAACTGTTGTAAAATAAATAGCACATCTCTTTTCAACAAGGCATGTGTTGAGGAAGTGTATCATTGATGTTTGTAGCACAAATGGTGCAGGACAAGTTACGCATGTACGTTTAACACTTCAAATATATAATATTTATATGTACGCAAAATAATGAACAAAAGCACAACTAAGTATAAACATGCAGTTTACAATAGTTTTAGATGGAGTTTAGCATGTTGCTCTGCTTTGCTGTGTCATCATGTCAGCTGTGTGCGTGTCAGTGTAAATTATCTACTTTTGATCAACATAAAAAAAAAAATTCTCATTTTATATGCAACAAAACACAAATGATACTGTATGTAATCCATTGCAGATCCCTCTCCTTTAGCCTGTCAGAGTCAGCTGATGTTAACCTCAGAGTGAGGTCACCCCCTCATTAGCCCACAGCTATTAGCATAGAAAGTGAATGGCAGGGGATTATAACAGACCCCCCTCATGTCCTGCTGAGGGTTTGGGATGCCCCTATGAAAAAGACACCTCAGGAGCCCCTGCTCTCCATTGGGCTCTGATGGCTTCCACACAGTGCTAGTGCTGCATTAGCACTGACCTGAGAGCATTGGTCAGAATGACAGGGTGCTACCTGATGCAGCCCACAGTGAGAGGTCACGCCAACCATGCAATCTCATAAAGATAGCACTCATTAAGACCTTAATTACAGGTTCACTAGCAGGATAAGAGGACGTGCTGAGAGTCTTTTGTTCTGTCAATCAAGGTGTGTGTACTGAGAAGGAAATAGAGTCTTCTTATCCCAACATAACTTCCTGATTCTGTTGAATGCTTTGATATATAGGACTGCTAATATGTGTGTAAATTGTGCATGCCAGCTCTACCATATATTATAATTTGTTTTAAAACATAATTAAAAAACCTTTGACTATAAAAAGTGTATATACATAGCACTAAATGTACATTTGCATATTTACACACAAAAATATGTAAATATATAAATATGTAAATGTATATTTAGTGCTATGCATAAATCTATCTATCTATCTATATACATATACATATATATATATATATATATATATATATATACAGTTGTGCTCATATGTTTACATACCCCTTGCAGAATGTGCAAAATGTTCATAACTGAAACAAAATAAGAGGGATCATGAAAATTGCATGTTATTTTTTATTTAGTACTGTCCTGAATAAGCTATTTCACATAGATGTTTACATATACTCCACAAGACAAAATAATTACTGAATTTATAAAAATGACCCCATTAAAAAGTTGGCATACCCTTGTTGGTCCTGAGCAGTTCAACTGCCTGCTGTTCTTCTGAAAAATCCTCCAGCTGCTGCACATTCTTTGGTTTTCCAGCATCTTCTGTATATCTGAACCCTTTCCAACATTGACTGATCCATATTTTCACACTGCTGAGGACAACTGAGGGACTCATACACAATAATTACAAAAGGTGAAAACATTTACTGAAGCTCAAGAAGGCAACACAATGCATTAAGAGCTGGGGGATGTAAACTTTAGAACAGGATGATGATGTGTAAATTCTTCTCATTTTGTTTAACGATCATATTTTTTTCATTTAGTACTGGATTTCAGAAGCTACATAATTACTTACACGTTTCCCCAGAAGACAAAATAAGTACAATTTAGCCTGATCATCCAATTCAAAAAGTTTACATCCCCCGGCTCTTAATGCATTGTGTGGCCTTTTTGAGCAACAGTACATGTTTTCGCCTTTTGCAATAGTTGTGTGTCAGAGTCAGCTGATGTTAACCTCAGAGTGAGGTCACCCCCTCATTAGCCCACAGCTATTAGCATAGAAAGTGAATGGCAGGGGATTATAACAGACCCCCCTCATGTCCTGCTGAGGGTTTGGGATGCCCCTATGAAAAAGACACCTCAGGAGCCCCTGCTCTCCATTGGGCTCTGATGGCTTCCACACAGTGCTAGTGCTGCATTAGCACTGACCTGAGAGCATTGGTCAGAATGACAGGGTGCTACCTGATGCAGCCCACAGTGAGAGGTCACGCCAACCATGCAATCTCATAAAGATAGCACTCATTAAGACCTTAATTACAGGTTCACTAGCAGGATAAGAGGACGTGCTGAGAGTCTTTTGTTCTGTCAATCAAGGTGTGTGTACTGAGAAGGAAATAGAGTCTTCTTATCCCAACATAACTTCCTGATTCTGTTGAATGCTTTGATATATAGGACTGCTAATATGTGTGTAAATTGTGCATGCCAGCTCTACCATATATTATAATTTGTTTTAAAACATAATTAAAAAACCTTTGACTATAAAAAGTGTATATACATAGCACTAAATGTACATTTGCATATTTACACACAAAAATATGTAAATATATAAATATGTAAATGTATATTTAGTGCTATGCATAAATCTATCTATCTATCTATATACATATACATATATATATATATATATATATATATATACAGTTGTGCTCATATGTTTACATACCCCTTGCAGAATGTGCAAAATGTTCATAACTGAAACAAAATAAGAGGGATCATGAAAATTGCATGTTATTTTTTATTTAGTACTGTCCTGAATAAGCTATTTCACATAGATGTTTACATATACTCCACAAGACAAAATAATTACTGAATTTATAAAAATGACCCCATTAAAAAGTTGGCATACCCTTGTTGGTCCTGAGCAGTTCAACTGCCTGCTGTTCTTCTGAAAAATCCTCCAGCTGCTGCACATTCTTTGGTTTTCCAGCATCTTCTGTATATCTGAACCCTTTCCAACATTGACTGATCCATATTTTCACACTGCTGAGGACAACTGAGGGACTCATACACAATAATTACAAAAGGTGAAAACATTTACTGAAGCTCAAGAAGGCAACACAATGCATTAAGAGCTGGGGGATGTAAACTTTAGAACAGGATGATGATGTGTAAATTCTTCTCATTTTGTTTAACGATCATATTTTTTTCATTTAGTACTGGATTTCAGAAGCTACATAATTACTTACACGTTTCCCCAGAAGACAAAATAAGTACAATTTAGCCTGATCATCCAATTCAAAAAGTTTACATCCCCCGGCTCTTAATGCATTGTGTGGCCTTTTTGAGCAACAGTACATGTTTTCGCCTTTTGCATAAAGGGAGCACGCTTTGCGCACTTTCTAGGGTAGGCTATAATCCATTCAGAATTTGTATGAAACTTTCGTTTTTCGGACACATATTTAAAGCTACATATTTATGCGGGATTCACTCTTGAAATAGCAGTAATTGGCAATGGACGGAACATAAAATATGTTGATTTAATTCTGGAACCGGTCCTGGCCAAACCTCCACAGAC
>NW_015537939.1:2775246-2775618 GCF_001515605.1 Sinocyclocheilus anshuiensis | reverse complement strand
ATATATATATATATATATATATATATAAAATTAAATAAATTTGTAGGCTATACATATGGCCATGGGCGACATTAGGACATTAATGCCCATCCTCCCCAATTGTCAGTCATGCAATCCCTGATGTCGCCCGCAGCAGCGCTTAGCCAAGCGTTAAATACCCTCAACGTGTTTTTTCAGCGTTGAGCAATGTAACCAATCACAGACATATCTGTTGATTTCTTGAACGCAATGGCCAATCAGAAATGTTTTGTCAGAATTCACTCACCGCTGAAAGCGCCAGAGTTTTTAAGTGCAGTTTTGCACGCTCGTGAATCATCTCTTGACTAAGTGCAGACGCGATGTAAATAAAAGATTCATTGATTATAACGGAAT
>NW_015537939.1:2774588-2775054 GCF_001515605.1 Sinocyclocheilus anshuiensis | reverse complement strand
TTTAATTTAATTTCCAGTAACGGACGGTAGAAAGTTCAGCAATGAATGGTATGCGATTTATGACAGAGTATAGTCCCACAACTGATCGTTTATTTTTTCCTCACGTGTCTCGCCTTTGGTAACAATGATTCAAAACGGAAACATTTCAAGTGACACGGGAAAAAGACACGGAAAACTTCAGTGAACATCAGAAAAGCAGCCTGCACATTTCTGGTTAAAAATGAAAGGCCATCACTGGAACCGGTCCTGGCCAAACCTCCACAGACCCGAGCGAGCGTCCCGAGCGAGTGTAAACTTTATTGAGATCGGGACATATCAGCCAGTAATTTAATTTCATTTCTAGTAACGGACGGTAGACATCTCAGCAATGAATGGTATGCGATATATGACAGAAAACTGATCGTTTATTTTTTCCTCACCTGTCTCGCCTTTGGTAACAACGATTCAAAACGGAAACATTTCAAGT
>NW_015537939.1:2764245-2774308 GCF_001515605.1 Sinocyclocheilus anshuiensis | reverse complement strand
TGTCGCCCATGTATATGGTGTGTGTGTGTGTGTGTGTGTGTGTATAGTATTAATTTTTATTTATTTATTCAATGCCACAAGAACAAGAGGCAGCCTATTACATATCCACGTTATCATATTAACATTAATATGAGAGAAGAACCAGAGAGAAGATTAAAAAAAAGAAAAGAAAAGACATTTTAATGCTTTCAGAGCATTACATGTTTTCAGCACTTTTTTGTTTTTGGTTTGTTCCAAGAGATTTACATATAATTTAAAGGCATTTATACAATTTGGTTTGCATTGAGTCCACTTCTTCTTATGGATATGGTATTTTCCTAATAAATTAAACATATGTGTTGTTCTTTACAATTCAAATTTTCATTCTCTGTATATAAAAGCACATCAAACTCTAGTAATTTACTAGTACGCTATCTATGACGCGTCTAGTACCAAGTCGTCAGTATCTGAAAACGAGGCTCAAAGCGGTTCGCTTATTAATTCCCCGTGTGTCAATCAAGCGCTTCAGCCAATGAGAGAGCGCCCTGTTGGCCCTTCAGCGTTTCCAGTCATCCCGCCCCTCTCTGCGCTACGTCAGCACTCAGACTCAAACATGGCGGTACCCATAGCCAAGTGCCTGGCAGCTTATGCCTATTTATTACTAATATCTTTAATATTTCCGCACGTTTTCGCCGACAACGCTGCCGGGGAGTCGCCGCACCGGCGCTTTGAGTATAAATACAGTTTCAAAGGGCCACATCTGACACAGAGTGATGGAAGAATCCCATTCTGGATTCACACTGGGAGTAAGTTTATAGATGGGTGTCTGTCCTCTCTCATCCATCTGTATCACTGTCTGTCATTTGTCAGTATGTGTAGTCCGTGTAGTGTAGTTTAAATTTCCCTCTAAATGTATGTGAAGTTTCATTAAAATAAACTGAACCAGTGGTGCAGTCATTATTGAATGAATGATGATAGATTGCATTGCTTTTGCATGTGGGGTTACTTGTAATAATGCAAATTATTATATTTTGATCTGATATGTTAGGTCCACTGACAGCTGTTTTTGATAAATCAACAGCTACTTTTTAATTTAAAAAATGTGTCAATTTGATTAGTCATCAGATTTACATGATCATTTTTGTTACATAATCTTGGTGACATTGTTAAAACTGTGATTAATAAATATATGCTTGCAGTTTCACAGCTGACATGGCACTAGCTTTCCTAACAGGTTAAACAAAACAGTATCGGCATGTGCGAAGAGCAAAGTTCTGTTTTGCAAGAGCAATAAATGCTGTTTACTTATTGCTCAGATTTAATGTTGTGGTTTCTGTCATGTTGTTCTGTTTAAATAGATTTATCTCAACAGAGATGAATGCAGTCAGGGAAGTCTCTACTCATAAACCTGGTATTGTGCCAGATATTACACATGGGTGTGTGATAATGAAATTATGTAGCATGAATACTTACTATATTCCCTAATGTAAGATATACTGATGGGGTTGGTAACTGACAAATGCTCAGAAACCAGCTTTCTTACCTCGGCTCTTCCTGGTTTTGAGAAACAACCTTTTAATATAAAAAATAAATAAAATAAAGATGAATTGGAAAACTTGTTTACATCAAATCAGGTTGCTCAGTGATCAGAATATTCTTAATATTATTATGAAATAATTTTTTATTCATGCATTTTCCCATTTCCACCTTTTCTCCAGATGCCATTCCTAGTTCGGATCAGATCCGAATCACCCCTTCTCTGCGGAGCCAGAAGGGTTCGGTATGGACAAAAACCCCTGTAAGTTTTGAACACTGGGAAGCTGAAGTGGCATTTCGTGTGTCTGGACGAGGACGAATGGGAGCAGATGGATTGGTAAGGAGGGGGAAAATAATTATGAATATTTTTTGAACAAATATTATATAAAAGAACTGACAATTATTTATTTATGCGAGCCTCATTTCTACATTTCAAATGCCTATAGCCACAAAACATACAGAAGCACAGACAGACACAAATTGTTATCTTTATGACAGTGGAGGGTCATGTTGACCCTTTTAGGGGTATGACAGCCTTGAGCTAGTGCCACAGGTTGAGTCCAAGATCGGGGTGATCTGTGAGCTAGGCTAAAGTATTACTGACAGAACCCTTTTGAGTTCTTAAGTTGAGCATTTAACCCTGGTTTCTCCAGTGTGCATACTCCGTAGTGTACTAGAAATTGCTATGTACACTTTCGTTTGTAAGATACAGATGTTTAAATATTAAAATATTTTTTAAAGAAGTCTTTTATGTATGGAAGCTTATTTCTGCCATGGAATTTTTTTTTAATCTCACAATGCTGACTTTAAATTTTACTTAAAATTTGACTTTGTGTGTATTTCACAGTTTAGACATTTTTTTCTCACAAGTCTTCGAAGTAAAGTCAAAATTGTGAGATATTAACTCACATTTGCGAGAATCATGAGATGAAAGTCAGAATTATGAGATAAAATGTCCCAATTACCTTTTTTATATATATTTTTTATTCCTTGGCAGAAACAAGCTTCCATAGTAATGCTCACCAAGGCTGCATTTATTTAAACAAAACTCTACAGTCAAAACTTGTTATTGTAAAATATTATTGCAACTTAAAATAACTGTTTTCTATTTTAAGATGATTTGTAATCTAATTTATTTCTGTGATGTAAAGCTGAATTTTCAGCATCATTACTCCAGTCTTCAGTGTCACATGATCCTTCAGAAATCATTCTAATATGCTGAATTGCTGCTCAAGAAACATTTCTTATTATCAATGTTGAAAACAGTTGTGCTGCTTATGATTTTTGCGGAAACCATACTTTTTTTCCCCTGCAATTTTGCTAATAAACATGACGTTTAAAACTTGTACATAACACAAGTGCAAAACTTTTTCTGATGTGTGAAGGACACATATGTCAAACAGAAACTGCGAAACATTGAAGCAGTGTGTCTACTTCCTGTGAAGTCATATGTAGAGATCAGAAAATCATAGAGACTTGATGGTGGAACATTTTTACTAACCGCATAGAACAGCCTCTCAGAACACCTGCATAATCTTGCCAGGGCAACCACCCAGAACACCCTAGTAGACATGTGCCGGTATTAGGTAATGCGATATATCACAATAATGAACTTGCACGATTTTGTTATCACGGGTACTTCAAAATACCTTGAATAATACAATTAATTAATACGTGTGGAAAAAATCCTCTCCCTTCTACCACGTGCTCTCACGGTGCCTCCTCCTAGCAATAATTGCAGCCATTTCAAGCGCAAAATAGTTTAAGACATGCTTTTTTGGGGCGTTAAATAATGGCGCAAATGCCAGTAATTTGACGAGCGCAACGCGTTGCGTTATTCATTTGAATACTCTCCTCCCATAAATTTTTCGTCTGAAAGGGAAACTCCTACAAATGCATATTCAATAAGTTCAAGCGCAAAAATAACTATGTCCACCACGCCTTTTTATCGCTAATTCATTACTGCGCATCTTTAGTAAAACCTGACAGTACAATGTTAACGCCAAAAGAAGGTTTGCGCTGGCGCAAGCTGTTAGTAAAACTGGCCCTAAGTTTCAGTAACATGATAAAAACATTAGCAATTATCGCAACATGAAAATTTGATACCGTCACATGCCTACACCCCCTAGCATTGTGGTGGTAGTTTTGCATGACAAGTCACTTTTTTTTTTCATAAGATGTGAAAATATAGTCATAAAATTGTAGGTTTACATATCAGGCTCACTGTGATTCATCATGCGCTCATTTTGTGTGGCTGCATTCCTGGGCACTATACCGCTTAACTTGCACAAAATATGATTTTGTTGAATTGTTAGAAGTCATTAGGTTTAGATATTTCATCTTATCACGTGCACTTCTTTTTGTACAGAATAAACCGTTTTATCAGGAAAAGCATCCACAGGTCAGCCTTGATAAATTCACGGTGTTCGGCATTTGCAGTGTAGAATGAGCAATTAAAATGTAGTGTTGTACCAACATGAAAATTTGATACCGTCACATGCCTACACCCCCTAGCATTGTGGTGGTAGTTTTGCATGACAAGTCACTTTTTTTTTTCATAAGATGTGAAAATATAGTCATAAAATTGTAGGTTTACATATCAGGCTCACTGTGATTCATCATGCGCTCATTTTGTGTGGCTGCATTCCTGGGCACTATACCACTTAACTTGCACAAAATATGATTTTGTTGAATTGTTAGAAGTCATTAGGTTTAGATATTTCATCTTATCACGTGCACTTCTTTTTGTACAGAATAAACCATTTTATCAGGAAAAGCATCCACAGGTCAGCCTTGATAAATTCACGGTGTTCGGCATGTGCGGTGTAGAATGAGCAATTAAAATGTAGTGTTGTACAAGTAACGTGCTTTCTTTGAATTGTCCCACAGTCCAGTGGAGCAGACCACACTGATCTCAAGCACCACTTACCAAATTACCCATGCTCACTGAAGAGAGCCTGATGTGTGTGTGTTTCTGTGTTCTGTAGGCCATATGGTTCACGGCCGGTCAAGGTCTGGAGGGTCATGTGTACGGGGCCGCTGATCAGTGGAACGGCGTGGGAATATTCTTTGACTCTTTTGATAATGATGGAAAGGTGATTGCACACAAGTATAATTTAAAAAATTGCATTTAATTAAATATAATTTAATTTCAGATTTGTTTATTTAATTTTATAATTTAAATGTATACAAATTATATAATTATAAATTATTTTACAATTATAGCTTTATCAAATGTTATTTTGAATTGTTGTTGTCAAGTTGCATTTTTGCTGAATAAAACTAATATTTAAAAAAAGAAAACAAACAATATATTGACTTTTAAAGGCATTTTATATTAAATGTTTTTACTCCTCTGTCTCAATAAAATAACATGTTTTAAATATCTTATTGTTTGGGGCTTTTCAAAGCAAATTTAATATTTGATTTGATTAATCAGCCTAATAGAATTTATTGTAATTATTTATTGTAACCCTAGAATTTATTGTAATTATTAGTTAAGTAAAAAAAAAAATTAACACTTGTTTGTGTCTGTAAAATGCCCCAATAATGTTTGTTTTTGAACGATGTGCATTTTTCAGTCAAAACATCTTAAGGTAGAGCTCAGTATATATTTATCAAAGGATTATGATTATGTGTTTTGCATTTGACTCATGCAGGAACAAACACCAATGCACCTCAGTAGATTTATCTCCTCTGTACTAAATAAGGATTATGTCTCTTTTCTGTGACCTTGCTATTGTAGAAAAACAACCCTGCTGTCCTGGTGGTGGGTAACAATGGAAAACTTATTTATGACCATCAAAAGTAAGTAAACATATCCTCCTTGCTGACATCAGCGCTCTCATTTTTACAACCGAAAGGAGATTAGGAAATATGATTATTTATGAGAGAGAGAATAATCCTCTGTCTGTCTTAATCTGAGTGCAGTAACAGTGAAAGCATTAAATTAGATCTGTGAGCCAGCGGGGGAGAGCTGTCAGCAGCATATGTGCTAGACTGTGCAAACATAACCATAGGCCTTCATATTCTTGATATGTTTTTTTTATTGATTCATGACATTAAGGAAATTTTAATAGAAACTAATTTAGCTTTTTTCCTATTGACATGAAAAGGAAACGTTTTGTTGTTGTTGTTGTTGTCGTCTTTGTGTTTATATATGCATGTATTTGATAAACCATATTTATTTTTCTCCAGTGATGGCACAACCCAGTCTCTAGGTACATGTCTTAGAGACTTCAGAAACAAACCTTACCCTGTACGTGCCAAAATCACCTACTACCAGAAAACTTTATCGGTAGGTCAAAGTTATATTACTTCTAAAGAACCAACTAAAATTGGACCTTTTGACCCTGATAATTCACTAGATTTTTGAACAACTGGAAATTTTTTTTTTTGCATGTTCATGTAATTTGGGTACATTTTTAACCTTTTTAAAAATGAAGAAGTTCAAATGAAAATCTGACATTTCCAAGCTATAGTACCATCTTAATATTCTCAATGGTTTCAGGTTTTCATCAATAACGGCTTCACTCCTGATAAAGATGATTATGAGTTCTGCACCAGAGTTGAAAACATGATCATCCCTGATACTGGTTATTTTGGCATCTCTGCAGCCACTGGAGGACTTGCCGGTATGGGATAAACATAACAAAGTTTTCTTGTTCAGATTGAAAGTCCAGTGTTTTCTTTGTTATCCTTCAGCTGGATCAACTAACAAGAAAATAGTTTGCTTTCAACCATTAAACCATCATTTACGCACCCTCGAGAACACAAAAGATATTTTGAAGAATGTTGGTAACCAAACAGTTGCTGGTAGCCATTGACTTCCATAGTATTTTTTCTTCCGTACTTTGGAAAACGATGGCTTCCGTCAACTGTTTGGTTACCATTCTTCAAAATATCCTCTTCTGTGCTCAACAGAAGAAAGAAACTCATACGGGTTTGGAACAACTTCAGGATGAGTAAATGATGACAGATATTCATTTTTAGATGTACTGTCCCTTTAAGCCATAAAAAAGTAATCTAATGAATAGTTTATAGCATTTATAGCTAAAAGAAGCCATTTTAAACTTTAAAACATGTTTGGTGTTGCTGGTAGTACTGAAATTGCACACTGCAGCTTTAAAAATGTGGCTAAACAATTTTTTGTTTTCAACAGATGACCATGACGTTCTGTCATTTTTGCTGTTCAGACTTACAGAGCCTGGGCAGAATCTGGTACGCATTTTCCACCCCACACAGTCGCGTACACACATTTAAGTATATGATTAAAAAGAATCGGCCATACTTATTTCATAAGTGTCCACCTCTTACTCCATTCCTGTTGTTCATTATAATTGGAGTATGCGTAAGTGTGTCTATGTGCGTGAGTGGGTTTGAATGTGTGTTTTGTGTCTTTCTATAAAGCCTCCCCCAGAAAAAGAGATTCCCAAAGAGGAGAAGGACAAGTACCAGGAGGAATTTGAGAATTTCCAACAAGAGCTGGACAAAAGGAAAGAGGAGTTTCAGAAAGAGCACCCTGATGTCCAGGGGCAGCTCAGTGAGTTGCTCTCATTCTGTCTGAAGTTTTGACCTCAGACGCACATTCAGCTTTAGGTTTTCATGATGTTCATAGTCAAAAGAAATGTCCTGGAAACATTAAGAGAAACTGGCATAAAAACACAGAAATCTAGAATGATAATATGTTATCTATAAAACACACTTTTCCAATACACTTTTTATAAACCCTGTTCTGATCTTAGATCTGATTGGACGAGTCACATTTTGTTGCAACAGTCTAATAAAGGTTATTTATTTCTAAAATATTATATATGTATTTTTTCATGTATATTTATGTATTTATTTATTTTATTTTATTTTATTTTACAACAGATTCTGTTTCCACTATAATTAATTTGAACTTACAGAGTTTAAAAATGAAAACCCATACTTGTAGAAAAACATCTGTTCAGTGTTTCTCTTCTGGCAGTTGAGGACCTGTTTGAAAGCGTTAACGACCGGGAAATCCGTCAGGTGTTTGAGGGGCAGAATCGAATCCACCTGGAAATCAAGCAGCTGAACAGGCAGCTGGCCATGATTCTGGATGAACAACGCCGTTATGTGTCAGTCATCACAGAGGAGATCTCCAAACGCTCGTCACAAGCACAGTCAGGACAGGTAGGATATGACAAATGCAATTGAAATGTGGCAAAAAAAAAAAAGTTTTAAGCATTGAACACTAATGTTGACTGGATTATTAGATATATTTAGATCTAGTCTGACATCTTTTAAAACATGTTGCTTTATCAGTTTATGAAGCACCAAAATTATGATTGCTTTAAATACTTGGAAGTGATTGATCTAATTTATTATCTAAACTGTCCTTGAGCCTACCTAATAGTTTGCATGCTTTATTTAGGCTCCCAGTCATGAAATGGAGACCATTACTAATACACAACAGGAGGTTTTGAGGAACCTTAACGAAGTAAGGTAAGTTCCCAAGAAAAATATTGTTCTCCAGTCCAAAATAATTGAAATATTGCCATATTTTCCAAAATATAAGTCATGCCTGATTTTAAGTCACACCTGGTAAAAATTGCATTGTTGAAAGAAGAAAAGTACATAAGTTGCATCAGTAAATACATTAGAAGCATATTTTATTTTCCCTCACTCCACAACAAATCCTTATAGTGGCATTCATTATAAATAACATGTATTCTAATTGCTAAGCCTAAACAAATTTATTTAAATCAAAATTAAAACTAACTAATAAAAAACTCATATGGTATACTTCAGAAAATTCCTAGCCAATAAAGTGTTTTGCCGCATACAATCTCTGAGTGAATCAACTACTTGCAGGCCTTAGCGCATTACATGCCTTTGCAAAAGACTGAACAACGCAACAGATTAGGTTTTGTCCGTAAACTTCATGTTCGTTGTGTCTCTACATAAAGATCTAAAGATGTTCATTGTTTAATCCAGATTAAATACATTTGTTTGTTATTCTGTTTTGACCTCTGTAATGTCAGCATTGAGTTTTTGTTTTGTTAGCGGACAGTTGTTTGTTTTCCTCCAGGTGTTTTTGAAGCGAGGTGTAGACAAACAAGGATTAAAGCACAAAGACAAAATCAAACAATAAGGCTTTGGGATTAGACACCAAAATACAGCATTTAAAACTCTTTTAACTGTGCAAGGAGAGGATTAGCCCACAAAAGACTGTTTTTACACTCGGATGTATCCAAACTATAATGATTGTTAAACCGATTTTTAGAACAACACTAATGCCAAGTTCACACTGCACGATTTTAGCCCGATTTTTCACTCGCCAACAGGTTTTGCAAAATCGCCGACAAATGACCGAAATCGGAGGCAAATCGGTGCTCGTTCACGCGAGTGACAATCACACAGTCGCGATTCTTCCTATTGTAAAGTCATGCAGTGTGTAACCTCCTGTCGTCGTTCCATCGTGCAGTGTGAACACAGCAACAACTGAATGCTACCCCAGATAGTCGTTCAATGTGAAACCAACAGTGATGCGACGTCTTTGAAAATCGTGCAGTGTGAACTCGGCATTAGCTATAGTTTTGTTGTTAAGGATTTAAGCAAGAGATTTGTTTGTAGCGGATGCATTTAGATTAAGAGTTTGGTTGCAGAAGTGCATTGTTTGAATCTTTTAATAACCTAATTACAGTGCCGTGAAAAGGTTTTTGCCCCCTTCCTGTTTTTTTGTTTGTTTTTTTTCGCACTTAAGATTCAGATCAACAAACAAATTTGAATATTACACAACGATAATGCAAGTAAATACAAAATGCAGTTTTTAAATGATGATTTCATTTATTAAGGTAAAAAAGCTGTCCAAACCTACCTGGCCCTACATGAAAAATTAATTGCCCCTTCCTGTTAAATCATGAAAGAACTGTGCTTAACCACATTATTTTAGAAAGCCGAGTTAAATTTCACTAGCCACACCCAGGCCTGATTACTGCCAAACCTGATGAATCAAGAAGTCACTTAAATAGAACCTGTCTGACAAAGTGAAGCATGCTTAAAGAGCAACACATTATACCGCGATCTAAAGAAATTCAAAAGCAGATGAGAAACTAAATAGTTGACATGTATCAGTCTGGAAAGGGTTATGAAGCCATTTCTAAGGCTTTAGGACTCCAGCGAACCACGGTCAGAGCCATTATCCACAAATGGAGAAAACTTGGAACAGTGGTGAACCTTCCCAGGAGTGGCCGACCAACCAAAACTACTCCAAGAGCGCAACGACGACTCATCCAGGAGCTCATAAAAGAACCCAGAACAACATCTAAAGAACTGCAGGCCTCACTTGCCTCAATTAAGCTCAGTGTTCATGATTCAACAATAAGAAAGAGACTGGGCAAAAGCTGCATCCATGCGAGAGTTCCAAGGCAAAAGCCACTGCTGACCAAAAAGAACACAAAGGCTCGTATCACATTTGCCAAAAAATATCTTGATTATCCGACTGGACGACTTGCCATAATTGATGGAACCATGAATTCTGCACTCTATCAGAAAATCCTGAAGGAGAATGTCCGGCCGT
>NW_015537939.1:2758431-2764038 GCF_001515605.1 Sinocyclocheilus anshuiensis | reverse complement strand
TCATTGCCATTTATCGCAAATGCTTGATTGCAGTTGTTGCTGCAAAGGGTGGCACAACCAGTTATTAGGTTTAGGGGGCAATTACTTTTTCACGTAGGGCCAGGCAGGTTTGGACAGCTTTTCTTCCCTTAATAAATGAAATCATTATTTCAAAACTGCATTTTGTATTTACTTAGGTTATCTTTGTGTAATATTAAAAATTGTTTGACAATCTGAATCTTTTAAGTGACAAAAATGCAAAAAATAAAAAAACAGGAAGGGGGCAAAAACCTTTTCATGGCACTGTACATCCTATATTTTATTCAAACTGAATTTTACCACAACATAAAAAGCATTATTCTTGTCTTTATATTATCTATCTTGAATCTTTACACCATTTTGTCCATGTTAACAAGATGGCATTTGAACAAATCTATTGTTACCTCTAATATTGCTATTAGCAAAACATAATACAGCAGTCTTCATCAAAATGGCAAATTGAGGCCACATTGTCAGAAGGACATCGAAAAGATCAGTAATCTGTGTCGATTGTTCATTTAGGCTAATCCTGTTGCCGCGTATTTAAACAGCATTTGGTCTGCAACAAACAAATGCTCAATTGATCGAATTCATCTTATAGATTATGCACATATTAAGATCTTGACCTTTTCTTTTTTTATCATCATTTCATTTTACTCATCTTCGCCCTATAAAATGACTTATCTGATGGGGAAAAAGCGCCTTCTTCTGACATATAGGTCATTTGAAGTGGATAAAGATTACTGGGAGGGTTACTAAATGTTCACTTTTTGCCTCAAGGGAGATTTGTGTCTAATAATTTTTTTTCTCCCATAAGAAACAAATTTGATTTCGTTTAGGCTCCTTATGGGCCTCTGTTTGATGGATTATATGCGCATCTTTAAATTTATCCATCATACACCAGCGAATACACAGTCTGCTTCTGATTGCTTTCTTGTCTTTGTAATTCCCCAAGGAGACTGTACTTATGACTTACCGAAAGTTTTCATTTTCACCGTCCCCTCATATTTTTTATCCTAATAATCATCTTAGAATTTTGAAGACGATATCCAAAGAAATGCGGTTCAGGCACAGGATAATATGTGATCAGTCAAAGATGTGTTCCTGATTAAAAGGTTAAAATGTGCACCGCTCTTTTTTTAATATTCTGATCATTAATTTGAAATAAATAATACTATATATTAAAAGACAGTTCTGGCAATACATTTTAAATTAAATTGAATTCCCTTTCTTCAGTGTATTATAAAATAAGTACATTTAAAAAAGGTATTGAAGTATTTTCTAGATTGTTTGTTTATACTCACAACAGTTATAAATGTATCATCTTTTTATATATTCATGTCATATTTGTATAATATATCATTATAATATTTGTATAATAATAATATTCCATCTTTAATGACCATTTTAAGCAGCCAAATGAAAGCATCCCCCTGAGGAAAGCTGTGGCATGGCCTGAATGGGTATTTCTTAATCATCTGAAATATGTTTAAGAAAAGGGACCATGTTTTTTAGGAAGATTAATTTAGCAATCATTGCTGCTTGAGCTGCGTGGTAATTTCATTTTTTCTATGAGGCTGAAGGATATATGGCCTTTTGGGAGAGTTAAGAGGAGGCTTAAAAGATTAGATTGGGACAGTTCACTGTAATATTAAGATTAAGATTTTCTTGGCCGAAGACCTTGGGCGCAGCAGTTATTTGCCAGTGTAATCAGGGACACCAGCGTTTGCATGCAGTTCTATCAAGATACCACTAGAGGTGAGAGAAAGGCTCAAAACGTTAATAACGGTCAGAGCTGAACAGTAAGTGAACATGGTGTTTGATTTGTTAGGTTTTGTGGCTCATTGATACATAGGAGTTCAGGAGATGCTTTAGTTCGATTTTCTTGCGTGTTTTCAATGTTGCATTTTTATTGATATTTTAAAGGTTATTTTATAACCATTTTGTTGGTGAATATTCTTTTTTTTATTTTATTTATTTAGTCATTTAGCAGACACTTTTATTCAAATAAAGGTGGAACAGATGTGTTTTTAGTCGTTTCTAATATATATTAATCTTAATATAATAATTTATATTTTTTACATATTTTTTAATAATAATTATTTATATTTTTAAATATAATTTATATTAATATTAATAATAATATATATTCGAATATTAGTGTCATGGTCATGTAAAACTTGTAAAAATAGCTGGCAATTTTAAAATTGTATTTCTTGAAAAAAATATCATATTAATCCATTTCTCTACACGAGCGCTCAGGTGAATTATCCATTGAAACGTATTGAAATGTCAGAATGTTGTTTGTCTTTTTGGAGACAATTATATATCGATATGTATAATCGTTTAAGTCTATTAGTTCCAAAGATTGGTGCGTGACTTGTTGTAATTTTTTAATACTTTGAGTGAGGATAGGAAATGCCTAATGCTCATGTCTACAATAGAGAAATAATGTCATGAAATCCAAAAAGCATGAGCTTTGTCTTAGGAATCAGATCAGATATTCTAAGCTTAATGCTGTTTTATGCATTTAAAACATAGATTAAGTCTTGTGACACTCAGTCTCAGAGGAATTGATTGTTTGATAAGATCCTCTTGTATGACATACTGTTCCCTTGTATGTAAACAGGCAGAACACAATCTGCATCTGGAAGCATCTGGCATGCAAAGCCTTTGAAAATGTGAACTTTTCTTCTTGAACAATTAATAGTATTTTACATGCCATCTGAATCATGAATGTTTTTGAAGTTTTTAAAATGGCAGTTGAAGCATTGCACTAATGTTGTAATGTTGTGTTGTGGTTTGTAGGAACTCATTGTCAGGCTTACTTAAGCAGCTGGCAATGGGTCAGCAGCAGGGCAGCGCAGGCGGACTAGGATCATATGAGACAGTCCAGCATTTCAATGACATCAAGGAACATTTGCATGTCGTCAAGAGGAGCATCGAACACATCATTCAGAAAAATGTGGTAAGTTCAAAATAAACCAGCATTTCTGATATAGACATTATGTCCTATAGCACAGCATATGTGAGGCTTAGCTGGCAAATAACCATAATGTCATAATCAAATAGTCAAACCATTTTGTTTTTGATAACATGATACAATTTATAGGTTATTATAATAAACTAAACCTTTGGTTATTTGAAATAAAATAAACAAACTTTAACTGAGGTAAAACATAAATTATACTTGTTTTATTTCAGCTGTTGCCAAGCCAACCGCTCTCATTTTATTTCAACTTGATGTACTAAAATACCCAAAACTAAAACTGAAATAAAAAACACAATGAAAACGATAGACCTATTAAAAAATAATAATAAAAATTCCAAAAATTTGTAGCAAAATTATTTACATTTTACAATTAAAATGAAAACAGAAATATAAAAATAAGACTAATTTGAAATAATAATAAAAATTATAATAGTATGTCAATGATACTAAAATAACACTGATACTTATGCTGTAAGTTTTTTTTTTTTAGTTTCATATTTTTTAAAATGTTATTTTAAAATGTTATAATATTGTATTATATTATACTAAAACAACACTGATACTTATATTGTAACAAATTGTTTTAGTTTAGTATTTATTAAAAACTAATAATATAATTTATATTATATTGCATTACTTAATGCATATTATACATTACACTACATTACATTATAGAATCTCTAATCATTTACCAATCACCCCTTCACTTCTCCATGTGGTTTCTGCATTGTTTTAAATTGTATGTGTCCAAAGAAAATTGCCAATAACCCCCCTCTTGTTGGTCATGATCCTTAGAATCCTGCAGAGAAAGTGAAATGTCCTGAACTTCCTCCTTTACCCACCTGCCTTTCTACCACACACTTTGTGATCTTCATCGTCGTTCAGTCCCTCCTCTTCTTTGGCTACGTTATGTACAAGTGAGTGAATTTTTATGTTGCAATGTTCATGCAAAGCTCTTTAAGATGTATGTAAATGGTAAGAGAGTTTCTGATTTCCTTTCTGATTGGGTGCTTCATTAAGCTTCAGCTGTTGGCTTCCTACAAAGGTTTCCTCCAACATTTTGATACTGAAATCTCTCCCAGTGTCTTTAAATTAACAGCTCTCTTGTTCATATAATGAAAAGGCAAGATGGAAATCACTGAAGATGGACATTTTGTATGCATAGAATGGAACAAATATTAGGACTATTATTAAGGATTGTAAAAGGTTTATTTTGACAAAATTGAGAGTCACCATTTACTTATTTTTATTTTTAATTTTTATTTTTTTCCCTACTTCCAGGAGTCAGCAGGAAGCAGCAGCTAAGAAGTTTTTTTGATGATTTGTAGCTCTTGGTAAACACAGCACATGTAAATTGTCTATTTTTGTGAATTTCCAGTTTGTTTGTTTTCTGTTTGCAAACTGTAAATTATTATACTTGAAAACTGAAGTATTTTGTTTGAGATTAGTTTTTTTTTTTTAATTCTTGATTTTTAATTTGATCGGAGTTGTACAGGAATGAATGACTGCTCTTTTCAAAGTGTGTGTGGCATTTGCAATGGAAGATTCCTGAATATGATGTAATATATTCTTAAGAAGTCTGACGTTATATTTACTGTTCAATACTGGTCCAGGAATCATTTCATAAACTCAATCACTGTACCAGGAATGTTCTGAACTGTGGTAAAAAAAAAAGAAGAAAAAGTAATTGCAACAAGATCAAGTGTTTTAACGCATTCCCTTTGGTAATAACTTTACAATAAGGCAGTTTTTTTCTCAAAAAGTGTTAAAGCTTTATTGTATTGGCGAAAGCAAGAACCTAAAGTTGTGAATGCTTATTTTGAATCTTTAAAAAAAAAAAAGTTTTTCCTTCTCAAACAATTTACATAAAACACAAATCAAAGACTTTTTGTGTCTTGTTTGTATAAAAAAAAAATGTGTGTATATATATTTTACATTTACACATTTAGCAGACGTTTTTATCCAAAGCGACTTACAAATGAGGACAATAGAAGCAATCAAAATCAACAAAAGAGCAATTATATGCAAGTGCTATAACAAGTCTCAGGTTTTTTTCAAATCATATAATAAATAAAAAGAAAACAGATAGTATAGAAAAAGAATAGAGCAAGATAGTGTTAGAGTCCTTTTTTGCTTTTGTTAATCAGAAGTCAGAATTGTAATTGTATAATAAATCAAAAGAAAACAAATAGAATGCAAAAAGATTAGAGAAGCAAGTGTTAGGTTTTTAAAAAAAAAAAGAAAACAAGCAGTTAGTAAATAGAGTGCAAGTCTAAAAAACCGTAAATTCTACTCCTTGTTACAAGTATGGTAGAACCATCACTTCTACCACAAAAATATATATATATATATATATATACACATGCATGCATATATACATATATATATATATACACATGCATGCATATATACATACATTCATACAGTGCCTTGCGAAAGTATTCAAACCCCTTCATTATTTTTTTCGTTTTGTTGCAGCCTTATGTTAAACTACTTTAAATTACTTTTTTTCTCCGCATCACTATACACTCCATACACCATAATGACAACGCAAATATCAGGTTTTTAACATCTTTGCAAATTTATTAAAGATAAAA
>NW_015537939.1:2743267-2758375 GCF_001515605.1 Sinocyclocheilus anshuiensis | reverse complement strand
CTGGGGAAGAGTTCAGAAAAAATTCTGCTGCATTGAAGGTTCACAGAAGCATGTAGCCTCCATTATCCATATTGGTAGACATTTGGAACAACCAGGACTCTTCCTACAGCTGGCCTCCTGGCAAAACTGAGCAATTGATGGAGAAGGGTATATATATATATATATCTATATATATATATATATACACTTCATAGGTCATTTCTGCCTGTTGCTAGAGTATATTGTAATATAATTGTCAGCTCACAGTGTGTAAATGAGTAGCATAAGTGCGGCTGGAGGCTTTGAGCTCCTGGATACAGATGTAACTCTGTCTGACAGGGCCGGCCTCATGCGGGGGATTATGTAAGAACCCCAGCCGTGAGCCATAGCGCTGCTCTATGGAAGCTTCTATGACCCGGGCCATCGTTAGGGATTAGATCAGAGACAGAAGGCTTTAACACACTTTCTCCACCATTATTCAGCTCCAGTCATCACAAACAACTGATTGCATGTTGGTTTAAACGATTTCGGTCAATAGTGAAAGAACAGAAGAGGTTGCAAGGTCCAGAATGTTTTGAAAAATACAGGCTGATCAGTTTATGATAGGATAAATGTTTTCTTATGGGAAATGTTAGAAACCTAGCTATTTTATTATCTTGTTTTGTTTTATTTTTCACTGTAGTTCTTTGTAATGAAAGAACAGTAGTGACTGCAGTCCAGAATAAAAAAAAAAATACAGGTTGATCAGTTTATGATGGGATAAATGTTTTGAGAAATTGTAGAAATGTAGCTTTTTATACTATTTTATTTTATTTATCAGTGGTTCTCTGTAGCAAAAGAACAGAAATAATTGCAATCCAGATGTTCTGAAAAATACAGAGTGATCAGTTTATGGTGGGATAAGTGTTTTGTTATGAGAAAAGTTAAATGTAGCTATTTTTAGTTTGTTTTGATGGGATAAGTATATTCTTTTAGGAAATGTAGCTGTTTTATTTTATTTTATTTTATTTTATTTCTCTTTGTTGATCTGTAGTGGAAGAACAAAAACAATTGCAATCCAGAATATTTAGAAAAATACAGGCTGGTCAGTTTATGATTGCAAAAATATTTTGTTATAGGAAATGTTAGAAATGTAGCTTTTTTTGTTTTGTTTTTTGTTGGGATAAATGTTTTGTTAGAGAAAATGTTTTATGAGGAAATTGTTTTGTTTTTTTATTGTATTTTTTTTCCCTGTGGTATTATCAAAGCATTGTTTGTTTGAGTATCCTGACCAGCCTGTTTTGGAAATGTTAGAAATGTAGCTTTTTTATTTTATTTTGTGTTGATGGGATACATATTTTGTGGTGGGAAATGTGGCTGTTTTATTTATTTATTTTTATTTTTGTTCTCTCTGTGGTAATACCAGAGCATTGTTTGTTTGAGCATCCTGACCAGGGAAATGTTAAAGGGGTCATATGATGCTTTTTTAAACATCGTTATTTTGTGTATTTGGTGTAACAGAATATGTTGACATGCTTTAATGTTCAAAAAACACATTATTTTTCAAATACTGTACATTATTGTAGGTCTTCTATGCCCCGCCTCTCTCAAACACGTCGTTTTCTACAAAGTCCCTCCTTCCGACAAGCGCAGTCTGCTCTGATTGGCCAACTGACCCAGTGCATTGTGATTGGCCGAACACCGCAAGCACTCGTCGGAAATGTAATGCCCCTTACCATAATCGCGAGCTTCATCTTTCAAAATAAATGTAAAGACAGTAAATAATGTCATTAGTTTTACCATCAGTTCAAGCCCGAAAGGGGAACAGAGTCGCGTGACAGACACAGTGATGAAGCTGGTATGTGTTTGCAGTACACAAGCCACGGTTAAGACAGCTGACTCCACTGTGATGTGACCCCCTCTCTCTCTCTCACTCTCTCTCTCTCTCTCACACTCACACTCACACACACACACGCGATGCGCAAAACTCCGCATTTGAACAGTCAGGGATCTTATCTATGCACAATCAGCTTGTAACACTCCAAAGAGAAAGGAAAACTTGAAACCGCATCATATGACCCCTTTAAAAATGAAAAAAAAATTTTTTATTTTATTTTGTGTTGATGGGATACATATTTTGTGGTGGGAAATGTGGCTGTTTTATTTATTTATTTATTTTTCTCTCTGTGGTAATACCAGAGCATTGTTTGTTTGAGCATCCTGACCAGGGAAATGTTAAAAATGAAGATTTTTTTTTTATTTTATTTTGTTTTGATGCGATAAATGTTTTAAGGGAATTGTCGCTATTCTATTCTATTCTATTCATCCGGACCAGCCTGCAGGCAATCACTGATATTATACCAATTGCTACATGTTTAATAAAGCAAATTTAGTGTTTATAGTACCAACATAACTAATCCTCAAATCCTTGTTTACATCTTTTATAGTGTACCTTGGTTTTAAAATGTAATACAATAATTAGGCCTAATTATACACAAAGTTACCAAAGTTATGATCTGAGTGGTTGTTTGGATGCTAAAGGCCGTCAGTGTCCTCGTTACTAGCGTCCATTTGTGACACTAGAGTATTGCGCTGGGATATGCTGATGATTCTTAGCTGATAATCCACCAGCCGTTCCCTCCCTTTGTTTCTCTTCACTCGCAATCACTGCTCTGGCTTGATTGCCTACTCTCGCTCTCTCGCTCTCTCCCTCACCCCCTCCTCTGTCTTTTCAGGGGATTACACAGAGACATGTCGTGTACGTTTAGCACATCTGTCACTCCATCCCACCATGCTGTGCGATCAATCCAGCAAGAGCTTACTGGCCCTAACAGGAGATGCAGTTGTGAACCATTTCAAATGGCCTCCTCTACATTTTAATTACTTAGTTACTTAAGGACACTTTAGTAGTTGCACCCTTTCAAGGCAACCATATTGTCACATGAGGTAAATTCTAATTTTAAGAACTTTGTCCACAACTATTCACTCTTAAAATGACCTTCTCTTCAGGAATAATAGTTTTCAGCATATTTATGTTTCCAATAGACCCATTATTGAACAGTTGTGGGACTTTGGGGGAATTATGTCCTTATTGCTGTAAGTGTCTTAACCTTGGACAGGCATTGTCAGCTTCAGTTTTGACACTGTCAGAGCTTTTAATAGGAGATAATCGCCTACAATAATAGTTATTTTGTTGGACAATAGTCAAACTACAGTATGAATTGGCCTGAGGTACTTGTCAACTGTGAATACCTTTTGGTAATTACATTGCTTTGTTTTTTTTTTTTGTTTTTTTTTACAACCATCATGGGAGTTCGTAGGAACCCTAGTTTGTAGGTACACCATGCACCTTAAGCTGGTTTAGGGTATTTTTACCATTAGACAATCAGTGTCAGAGCTGTAAAGGGAAATAATCACCTCACAAATGATAATTGTTTTGTAGGACCGTAATCGCAACATAAATTGACTTGTGAACCATGAATAATAAAATAAATGAGACCTTTCTGTAATTACGTTGAGTTTTTACAAAGGTCATGAGAGTTCGTAAGAACAAGTTTGTATGTACACCACCTTAGATTGTTTAAGATGTTTATCCTATTTATTAATAGCTTATACTATTAAGATGTGAATAAGTAATCATAATAAAATAAAACAACACTTTTCAGTAATTGAGTTTATTTACAAGGGTCATGGGAGTTAGAAGTATTGAAGATGCTTAGTATGTTTGTATTGTGTATTGTACAAAGACATGTATGAATGTTATGCTACATGCTAATATGCTAAATGTTAAATTCATTAGCTGATAACTGAGCCATTCCTTGTTTGAACCATGCTAATGCTAACAAATTATGAATGTCCTGTGATAAAAAATGGCTTAAAACAATATGCTGTGCACCACCTTCGGCTATTTTAAGATGTTTTTACCTCAGGAAAACATAACTTCTGTGTCAGTTTAAAGGGACATATTTACCTCAGAAAATGAAAGTGCAAACTTCAACTGTTTTTATAGGACAACAGTTGAACTGCAACATGAATTGACCTAAGGACCAAGACCTTTCAGTAATTAGCCTACGTTAAGTTAATTTAACCTACAACGATTATGGGAATTCAAAAGATCGAAGATGCTTAGTGAGTGTTTTTGCTGTATTTGCTGCTCATGTGTAAATGTTATGCTACATGCTAATATGCTAAATGGCGAATTAATTAGCTGATAGCTGAGCTTGCTTGTTTAAACCATACACTTAAAAGTTATTATTGTCCTGTTGTAAAAAAAAAAAAAAAACACTTAAAACAGGTACACCACCTTGGACCGTGGTGTTTTTACCACAGGACAATCATAATTTGTAACATTGTGTCAGAGTTTTAAAAGAATGATATTAAGAGTTTGTTCAGTTCAGAAGACCATCTGTTTTAAACCAGTTAAGACCAGCAATCCATCCCTTTATGAAAATTAATCATGGTTCCACTACAAATAAAACCAAAAAAACTATGGCTACTATAGTTAAACCATGGTAACCACAAATTAAGCATGGATTTGCTACACTAACCGTAGTTTTACCATGGTATTTGTAGTAAAACTGTGGTTATACAAATGGCAATCAATACGCCAAAAAACATGGTTCCTACACTTTTACTATAGTAAAACCATGGTTAATTTTCTTAAGGGATGGTGAGTTTGTTCAAGAGGGATTTTTTTTTCAGGCAGTTTTTTACATCACGTTTAATAGCCATTATCTGTCTCTTTTGAACCTTCTCAGTGGACAACTACTGAAAACTACTGAACATCCTGGATGTTTGCAAATAAATGTGTGAAATCGTAGCTCCTTATCATCATCTTCGCAACCTGTTGTTTGTAATCCTGTAGCTGTGCTTTCCTGAGCTCACAAGGGTTATAAATGGAAAACCTTTCTGTAGACCTTGCAGTAATTACTTTCAGTTAATGCTGCTCCATGTGTGAATGTTATGCTACATGCTAAGCTGATTGGCAAATTTAAGGCCTGAACTTATTCCTTGTATAAACCGTGCAAAAGTTGTCTAATAAGATGTGGTAAACACAGCTTAAAAACAGTCTAAGGTGGTTTGCTGATTTTAGTTGGCTAACAGGCTGGTCAAGTTTAAGTTGTTAAAAGTTAACAAGTTTAAGTTGCTATTCAGCCTGGAAGATCACAGACCAGTTAAATCAGCCAAACACCATCTTTGCCAGGCGGGGAGAACATCTAGACCACCAGTTTGGTCCCACTGGGAGACCAGCTAACTGTTTTAAACCACCAGAAATCCGTGGTAAGTGATATTTTTTTATAAGTCAGTAGGCCTATTGTATTTCATGTTTAGTAACCACTATATATTTTTCTACAGTTTTCTCAGCAGACAAGAATTGAAGAACTGCAGAAGCATCTCCTGTTTGCAGGTAAATACAGTGTATGAATTCATAATTCCTGTTCTTCATCTGTGGGACACATAAACAGGTTTATCTTCGCTTCTCTGGGCTCACAAGGGGTATAAATGGAAAATCGGTAACCGGTTGGTTGCGATGCATTGGTCAGTCCCTCATTAAGTAATGTGATTAGCAGTCAGTGGGTGGATGCAACGAACATGACGTCAACAATGGAGACTGCCCTAATCTGCAAAACACAGATTTCATAGTTTTCAAGTTTTCTCCTACTGTTTTTCCTATAGTTAGAGCTTTTGATTGATAAATGCATTGAGTTCGTTTACTTTTATTGTGTGGAAAAGAGAAAGCCACAGCCATCTGCCTCTCAGTGTAGATGGCCGCATCTTAATCCAGATTATGGCTGCAGCATAAACGTTTTTTTCTTTTTTCTGGCCGCCATTACTAGTCAGCAGTGTGTCCTTGATAACAGACAGACAGGTCGGTTAGCCTAGCTCCAATTAGACCATCTGAGGGACTTCTCTGGACTTTCACCGAAAGATTTCAGGAAATCGCAACTTGACGTCAAGCTTGAGACTCCAGCGGGGTAAAACAAATGGCATTTCTAATCAAAAGTATGGTGGGGAACCCACTGAAGGGAATGGGATTTGGAGGAGGAGAGGAAAAGGCTGAGGAAGAAACCCCCAAGGACCCTGCAGCGGCCGCCGGTATGACTAGAGAAGAATATGAGGAGTACCAGAAACAGCTAGTGGAGGAGAAGTAAGTAAAATTTGGGCCCCTCGGGCCCTATTTGTGCTTACAGTACATACTTAGCATTTAATGACCTTGACAAAGTAAATGAAGAATCTTGCATATGCTGTCATGCATATTAAATTCTGTATTTATCTCTTCTTTTTTTTTTTTGCATTATTAATCTCAACTGATAGCATTTCGGTTCTGGATCCTTTTGCATCTTCCACCCTTAAAGCTGATGATACATCACAGAAACACTGTAATTCAAATAAAAACTGCAAAGGGAGCTTCAGAGATTATCAAAGCAAGAGCATGATGCAGACTTAATCTTAAAGGCATCTGATATTCTCCATGATGATGTATTTGTGCAAACACCTGCACCTTAACTATCTTGGGTGTAAAAAAGATGATAATGTCAGTGATTAAAGATGAACAGACTCCATGTTGGTATCAGAAAGTAAGCGTCAGGTGCTAGCTGCTAATCAGTCCTAAAAGCAGAGCTTAGCGTGGGCTACCCTGGCCTTGTTGATCTGGATAATGCTATTTTTAGAAGCAATCATGGTAGAGAATGAATAATGAAAGTATTGGAGAATGCCAGACCTCTGCAGATATAAAATATGAAATGTAGTTATTTATTTCCAGGCCACAGTTGGCAGCCATAAAATCTTTTGCATATATCCTAAAAAGTATAGGCAAACTAAAATACATTTTGAATAAGAAAAAAAAAATCAATTTCACACATATAGCTTTTGAAACGTGATTTTCCAATCAGTAATCGTACAGGAAAAAGCATCTGAAGCATGCTAATCCCAAGATTTGATATTATTCATGTTCAAAAGAGATGAGATAACAACTCACATCCTCAGGCTCACTTAAGTAGAAATATGCCTAAACAGATTATTCATATAGTAAACATACATGTCTGCTGTGAGATTACATCTAAACATCTGAAGATCTTTGTGTTGCTTCAGATCAAACATCCACAGGATTTTATTATTTAGTTGTTGCTGGTAAACTAGCTACGAGCTTTGCTTCAAGTATAGCCATAGCACTGCCTGAACAATGCTGTAAGCATCCTGAAGCTCTTTATCTGGAATTAAGCTGTAGTGCTAAACCCCGGAGGTTATTTTATTTTACTGCTACGGTGTTTTGTCACGCATGGATTTTAAAACAAACTGTTGTGCAATGCATGTTTTCCACTGAATTATACATGTGTACGGTGGTATGTTTTTTTTACATGAAAATCACAGATTTGTATCACTGTATTACATAGAATTTAAAAAAAAAGATAGATTAAGATGCTGTATTTGTCTTAGCAGGTGATAACGTGTTGTCAAAACATTTCTAATCCACAGAATGGAAAGAGATGCAGACTTCTTGCACAAGACAGCAGAGAGGGCGACTCTGAGGGTTTGTCTACGAGACAAATACAGACTTCCTAAAGTAAGAGCCATTTTGCCACTTCTCAAATCCAAAAAGAATCTATTTTAATAAGGAAATGTTCTTCAGTTGGCAATTGGCATTAACTTTTTTTTCATCAGGATTAAGGTACATACATACATACATTACCATTCAAGTTTGGGGCCAGTACATTTTTTATATTTCTTTTAAAAGTCTCCTATACTCACAAAGCCTGCATATTTATCAAAAATACAAATAGCAACCAAAAACTGTAATTGTAATAATACGTTACAATATTTCACAATTTAAAATTATTTTTTTTCTATTTTAATTTAAGCCGATGAAACTATTATTCCAGTCTTTAGTGTCACATGATTTTTCAGAAATCATTCTAATATTAAAATAAGTAGTTGAAACTATAGTGCTGTCAAATGATTAATCGTGATTAATCGCATCCAAAATAAAAGTTTTTGTTTACATAATATGTATGTGTACTGTGTATATTTATTATGTATACATAAATACACACACATGCATGTATATATTTCAGGAAAAAATGCTGTTTATATATTAAATATATTTATTTATAATATAAATTATATGAATGTGAATATAGACATGTAAATGCATGTAAATATTTTCTAAATATATATACTGTATGTGTGTGCATTTATATTAACACACAAATATATTATGCAAACAAAAACTTTTATTTTGTATGCGATTAATCGCATTTAATTGTTTGACAGCACTAGTTGAAACCATCTCTAGCATTCCTAATTTGCGTGTGGCTCCCACACACACATATACACAAATGCAGTTTCTCCCATACGGATGCTTTTTTGGCTTTGAGTTCTTGGCACTTCTGATAAATAATAAGAGAGTGAACTGAGGTCTGTGCAAGCCTCCATCCATATTGGCTTTCCTCAACATCTGATCGCCTTTGTACAGCTTCATTCTCTCTCTTAAATCCTTAATGCATTAATGCAAAAGTAGAGTCTAAAATGTTGGATATTTAAATTAGAGTTGTGTATAACACCCCAAATTCATTGGCTGAGCCAGTGTAAGGCTAGTCGGAAGTAATTAAATGCACCAGTGATCCACATTGTTTTAGCATTTATGAACATTAGTGGAACTCTGAAAATAACATGGTGTGTATTTACCCCTCAGAGTGAGCAGGACGAGAACATGATCCAGATGGCAGGAGATGACGTGGACGTTCCCGAGGAGCTGCTGAAGATGGTGGACGAGGATGCCACGGAGGAGGAGGAGAAGGACTCCATCCTGGGGCAGATGCAGAACTTACAGAACATGGACATGGATCAGATAAAAGAGAAAGCCAGTGCTACACTGACAGAGATGAAGTCCAAGGCTGAGGAGAAGTGTTCTGTCATGTAGCGGTTTAGCAAATTCACACATTTCTACAAACAAGGTCAGGTTCTTGATGCAGTTTTGATACAAAAACCAGGTTGGGTTTTTGAAATACAGTTTTGAAAATTAAATTTAATTTGAAAGCATGTCAGATGAAGTCACTCAAGCTCTACGTTCCCAAAAGCTGCAAGATTCTGGCTCTAGATCAGCTTTTCAGCTTCTCTTGCTTGGCTCCCAATTTCGCTAGGACTTTTTATTTTGTATGTGTTGTTTGAATAAATGATGTTGTAGTCTATTCCCTCCTTTTTTTTTTCTTTTTTTTTTGCAATATTACCTGTAAATATATCTAACAAACATCTAGCTTGAACTTGAGGTGGAGAAGCTATGTTTAAATCCCCCTCCTGCTTTTTTGCACAAGGGATGAGACGAATGTTATGCTGTTATTTCTTGTTCATTTTTTATCATATCCACGCCAAAGTCCATTTTTGCGTATCAATACCACGAGTTTTCGTTTTTATTTGGCGTAGCCTACTATTTATATGCACTTTCATGAGATCGGGTTGAATATTCTTGTATTTTACGGTGTGTTTTTGTTTTTCGAGTATAGGCCTATGTGTGTGTGTGCGTGTGTGTATCTTTGAATAAATCTGGAAATACCAACATTATCTGTTGTAATTAGGGAAAAGCCAAGCAGTTGAAAGGATTTGTGCTGTTTTGGATAGAGTGGGGAACGTGTGTAATCCCCTCAAACCAGCGTGTGTCCTGCGGATTATCAGACTGCTGTCAATCTTTGTTCGGAGCTAATTACACGTATCCATTCAATATTGAGGAAGTTTGCAAATTCTTCCAATTAACTGCACCTCAATTGTAGGCTAGCTCTCAGGGGTCGCGCGCTTGCTGCTTGAGATCGCGTTTTGTTCATGTAACAAAATCCCCTAATGGCCGAAAGCACTCCACGGCCGAAGTGTAGGCCTAAAGTAGTCCTTGGTGGTGTTTTATCGTTTTAGAGTTGTTATTAGTTAGTTAGGCTGCTTAAATCTTTGACCACCAAAACGTATGATCATTTCATTCTACCGATGCCAATGTACCAGTTATATCTATAGACTTATTCCGTTCGTTATAGCCTACGTTTAATTGATTTCATTTCATAAACAGACTAAATAAAAAAAAAAAATTCTCCTAGAAATTATATGTATAAACTAAACTTTGTTTTTACTTTATTTTATTTATTTATTTTTATATAGCCTTGCCTAGAAGACTATAATTTTTAGTAACAACATTTAATTACAATGGTAGGCTAGCCCTTGTAAATCGCGGAGTGTTAAGTTAACACATTTTGCTTAAATGTCTGTAACATTTGTTCATTTAATTTAATTGTTTATCTTTGATGTAATATTTCCATATTTAGTTGCAACGAATTAGTATAAAAATCTACAACCTAAACTGTGCAAAATAATTTCAAGTATAAAGAGTTAAGTTAAACGTTTTGTATAGCCAATTAAATTAAACAAATATAGAAATAGGCCTAGCCTATATGTGATGTTGTAGTCTATTCCCTCCTTTTTTTTTTCTTTTTTTTTTGCAATATTACCTGTAAATATATCTAACAAACATCTAGCTTGAACTTGAGGTGGAGAAGCTATTCCCCCTTCCCCCTCCTGCTTTTTTGCACAAGGGATGAGACGAATGTTATGCTGTTATTTCTTGTTCATTTTTTTTTTTTTGTCTAGCATTGACACATATGATATTGTAATACTCGTTAGGATTCTTTAGTCACATGTATTAAGTTTTTATTTGAGGTGGATAGGCATGAATCGGATTGTAAATAGATTAAACACGTGAATAAAACAATACATGAAAAACTGAGTCTGCCATGCATTTATGATCAAAATAAGTACATGTCTGTGAGATTTTCTTGGCTATAACAGCTTATTGTGTCAACGTTTTATACCATGTAGCTTTATCTTTACAAGAAAACAACTAAATCCGGTAAAAAAAAAAAAAAAGGGTCTGAAAAACAGTTTATTTAGCTACTCAAATGACAAGTTGTTACCACATGATTAGACGGGAGAAAAATATTAAATTAATCTACGTTTATTGAAAAAGAAATGCTTTGGACTTTTAAAGATTACCTGCTAATAGGATCATCTGGTCTGAGACAAGTTAAATGATTTCACTAGACATAGTAGCATTGCAATCTTGTGTCTTCACATTATGTGACCTCGTATTACTTAATTTTTATTTGTTTGTTTGTTTGTTTAATTTAAATAGTATTTTTTTTGTTATGCCAATGCAGTAAAAAAACAGAAACTAAAAAGGTAATTTAAAAAACTGTAAAAAAATTACAATAATATATTAATATAATCATTGAATTAATGAATAAATAAATAAAATAGTCAAATAGTAATTTTTAAAGCGTTAATCAACACATGGGTTGGAGGCCGGTCTCATGAAAATGCGTATAAATAGTACGCATGAAAGTGCGTATAAATAGTACGCCAAATAAAAACGAAAACTCGTGGTATTGATACGCAAAAATGGACTTTGGCGTGTATATGCTACGCGATGGGTAGGATTAGGGTTGTGGGGTAGATGCGTATCATATGTACGCGAAAACTGCATATCATATCCACGCCAACAAATTTCATATCATATGCACGCGAAAACTGCGGATTATATGCATGCCAAACATGTTCGTATCATATCCACGCCAAAGTCCATTTTTGCGTATCAATACCACGAGTTTTCGTTTTTATTTGGCGTAGCCTACTATTTATATGCACTTTCATGAGATCGGGTTGAATATTCTTGTATTTTACGGTGTGTTTTTGTTTTTCGAGTATAGGCCTATGTGTGTGTGTGCGTGTGTGTATCTTTGAATAAATCTGGAAATACCAACATTATCTGTTGTAATTAGGGAAAAGCCAAGCAGTTGAAAGGATTTGTGCTGTTTTGGATAGAGTGGGGAACGTGTGTAATCCCCTCAAACCAGCGTGTGTCCTGCGGATTATCAGACTGCTGTCAATCTTTGTTCGGAGCTAATTACACGTATCCATTCAATATTGAGGAAGTTTGCAAATTCTTCCAATTAACTGCACCTCAATTGTAGGCTAGCTCTCAGGGGTCGCGCGCTTGCTGCTTGAGATCGCGTTTTGTTCATGTAACAAAATCCCCTAATGGCCGAAAGCACTCCACGGCCGAAGTGTAGGCCTAAAGTAGTCCTTGGTGGTGTTTTATCGTTTTAGAGTTGTTATTAGTTAGTTAGGCTGCTTAAATCTTTGACCACCAAAACGTATGATCATTTCATTCTACCGATGCCAATGTACCAGTTATATCTATAGACTTATTCCGTTCGTTATAGCCTACGTTTAATTGATTTCATTTCATAAAGACTAAATAAAAAAAAAAAATTCTCCTAGAAATTATATGTATAAACTAAACTTTGTTTTTACTTTATTTTATTTATTTATTTTTATATAGCCTTGCCTAGAAGACTATAATTTTTAGTAACAACATTTAATTACAATGGTAGGCTAGCCCTTGTAAGTCGCGGAGTGTTAAGTTAACACATTTTGCTTAAATGTCTGTAACATTTGTTCATTTAATTTAATTGTTTATCTTTGATGTAATATTTCCATATTTAGTTGCAACGAATTAGTATAAAAATCTACAACCTAAACTGTGCAAAATAATTTCAAGTATAAAGAGTTAAGTTAAACGTTTTGTATAGCCAATTAAATTAAACAAATATAGAAATAGGCCTAGCCTATATGTCGGCCACTTTCACATAGCCATAAATGCCATTAATTTATTTTATTGTATTGTTCTTTTAGTTTATTTATTTATTTTGTCCTGTAAATCCTTCTTATTTCCAAACAGAGCTTACTGTCACCTCTAAGGGAGTGATATGACCGTAATTTCACTTTAACATGGAATTTCCTTCAAACAGCGTCAGAAAAAGCTTTTAAAAAACTGTCATTTTTGTATTTTTATTTTATTTTTTTATAGATTTTTTTCTGAAAATAATGTAGAATAGGCTACAAATAACTATTTCGGCGCGAGTGTTACCACAGAACAATTTGGTAAACTACCATTTTTAATGGAATTTGCGCGTACAGAGATCTTGATCTGTTTCGGCCCCAAAGATGTAATCCCGGCCCCAGTTCCTCTTATTTCTACAGGCCATCATGGTCAAGACATCTGGAGTGGGAAAAGATGATTTAAGATTTATGTAAGCTTTGGCGTGTATATGCTACGCGATGGGTAGGATTAGGGTTGTGGGGTAGATGCGTATCATATGTACGCGAAAACTGCATATCATATCCACGCCAACAAATTTCATATCATATGCACGCGAAAACTGCGGATTATATGCATGCCAAACATGTTCGTATCATATCCACGCCAAAGTCCATTTTTGCGTATCAATACCACGAGTTTTCGTTTTTATTTGGCGTAGCCTACTATTTATATGCACTTTCATGAGATCGGGTTGAATATTCTTGTATTTTACGGTGTGTTTTTGTTTTTCGAGTATAGGCCTATGTGTGTGTGTGCGTGTGTGTATCTTTGAATAAATCTGGAAATACCAACATTATCTGTTGTAATTAGGGAAAAGCCAAGCAGTTGAAAGGATTTGTGCTGTTTTGGATAGAGTGGGGAACGTGTGTAATCCCCTCAAACCAGCGTGTGTCCTGCGGATTATCAGACTGCTGTCAATCTTTGTTCGGAGCTAATTACACGTATCCATTCAATATTGAGGAAGTTTGCAAATTCTTCCAATTAACTGCACCTCAATTGTAGGCTAGCTCTCAGGGGTCGCGCGCTTGCTGCTTGAGATCGCGTTTTGTTCATGTAACAAAATCCCCTAATGGCCGAAAGCACTCCACGGCCGAAGTGTAGGCCTAAAGTAGTCCTTGGTGGTGTTTTATCGTTTTAGAGTTGTTATTAGTTAGTTAGGCTGCTTAAATCTTTGACCACCAAAACGTATGATCATTTCATTCTACCGATGCCAATGTACCAGTTATATCTATAGACTTATTCCGTTCGTTATAGCCTACGTTTAATTGATTTCATTTCATAAAGACTAAATAAAAAAAAAAAATTCTCCTAGAAATTATATGTATAAACTAAACTTTGTTTTTACTTTATTTTATTTATTTATTTTTATATAGCCTTGCCTAGAAGACTATAATTTTTAGTAACAACATTTAATTACAATGGTAGGCTAGCCCTTGTAAGTCGCGGAGTGTTAAGTTAACATATTTTGCTTAAATGTCTGTAACATTTGTTCATTTAATTTAATTGTTTATCTTTGATGTAATATTTCCATATTTAGTTGCAACGAATTAGTATAAAAATCTACAACCTAAACTGTGCAAAATAATTTCAAGTATAAAGAGTTAAGTTAAACGTTTTGTATAGCCAATTAAATTAAACAAATATAGAAATAGGCCTAGCCTATATGTCGGCCACTTTCACATAGCCATAAATGCCATTAATTTATTTTATTGTATTGTTCTTTTAGTTTATTTATTTATTTTGTCCTGTAAATCCTTCTTATTTCCAAACAGAGCTTACTGTCACCTCTAAGGGAGTGATATGACCGTAATTTCACTTTAACATGGAATTTCCTTCAAACAGTGTCAGAAAAAGCTTTTAAAAAACTGTCATTTTTGTATTTTTATTTTATTTTTTTATAGATTTTTTTCTGAAAATAATGTAGAATAGGCTACAAATAACTATTTCGGCGCGAGTGTTACCACAGAACAATTTGGTAAACTACCATTTTTAATGGAATTTGCGCGTACAGAGATCTTGATCTGTTTCGGCCCCAAAGATGTAATCCCAGCCCCAGTTCCTCTTATTTCTACAGGCCATCATGATCAAGACATCTGGAGTGGGAAAAGATGATTTAAGATTTATGTAAGGCGGTTTATAAAGCTGCCATTATGCCCACAAGGATCTCTGGGAGGAGTTAAATGCTCGGGGACAATACTACATCCCTCACTCCGGCCAATCTGACGTTTCTTGACGTGTCGAAGGGGATGTCACTCACACAATAGAGTCCTGGTCGAGAGGGATCCATATAAGGCCCCTGGGGGCCACTGCATCCTCAGTGTGTGCAGGACCACTACTGGAGAAAGTTGCTTCTGCTGGAACAGCCTGGACTATTGGAAAGAGAGTGTATTGCATAGGAAAACGGGGAATCCTTAGAGCTTTCTTTTTTTTCTGAAACTAATCGTTCGATGAGGCTT
>NW_015537939.1:2698330-2743225 GCF_001515605.1 Sinocyclocheilus anshuiensis | reverse complement strand
CGCGCGCTTGGTGCGCAGTCCTGGATCCCAAACGAGGATCCACAGCATTGAATCCATTTTGGGATTTAAAGGAGAGAATATCTTCCACCCGGCGTTTTCTTGTGGATCCGGGAAGCCGGTCAAAGAACCTGAGCGTTTGTCTTCCCCCAAAAAGTCTTCCAAAAACTTTGATGGTGAGTTAACAGCTTCGCAAAGTGCCGTTTTTCTGGGTTTAAAACTGGACCTTATTGCAGCACTTTATACGAAATTTAATTTTTTAAAGTCATGAATAACTATCTACAGGTACATAATAGACATTAGAATAGTGAAAAGTTTAAAGTTTTTTATTTAAGTTGAAAACGAAAAAAAGGAAGTTTAAAACGTGTTTGAAAAATAAGGAAAAGAAACAAAAAGTGTTAAATTTCTATTTTATTTTAAAAAATACTAAAATATTATTGATCAAATATGACGACGTCAAAATAGTTATATGATGCTGTTAGATATATGAATAACAGTTTAATGACTTTTGAGTGTTTTCGTGTGATGTTAAAAAAGGAAAATAATTATATGCGTGAATTTAAATTTAAATATGAACACGTCACGCCTTCTCAAGGAAAACCCTGCATTATTTTTCTGCAGGTGTCTGTAGATCCGCCGTCATCAGTCCGGATCTGCCGGATGTGGATGGTGGTAAATTGTCGGATGATGAAAATCCGAAGAAAAAGCACCGGCGGAACCGGACCACGTTCACCACCTTCCAGCTGCACGAGCTCGAGAGAGCGTTTGAGAAGTCGCATTATCCTGATGTGTACAGCAGAGAGGAGCTCGCGCTCAAGGTCAACCTGCCGGAGGTTCGCGTGCAGGTGAGCACAGCATACAGCACACACACGATCCGTGTATTTGAGAAGAAGAATGACACACGCTAGCAATAGGATCACTTTATTTAATAGATCACTGTTCAAAACCTTTCCTCATTGATCCCTTCAGTTTGCAAAGTTTATAAAAAATATTTCTAGTACAAATTCAAGGCAAGAAATCATGTTTTCGTTTTATAAATAATAATAAAATAGACTTAAACAAAATGCATTAGGAATCGAAGCAACCAGGGAATTTATTTCTTGAAAATGTAATGGCAAATAGCAATAGTTTAAGAAAGAATACAATTAAAAACTTTAGAAATATTTAAAGTGAATTTTTAAAAAATATATCTTGTATTCCATTCATTAAAAGTAAAACTTGACAAATATAGACGGTAAGAGATTTCACATCAGACTACTTTTCTTGTGCATAGTGCCAAAGAAAATGTAGCCTCCTCCTTCTTCTTGATTTTATTGGGATATAATATTCTGATTTAAACTATTATAAAGTAACTTTACTGACAGCTAATAAAATGTGGCTAATATATATTTGTTTTCAAATATCTGAATCTTATGTGTAGCAAATTAAGATTTTGGACATAAGTAACTGGTAGAAATAATTTATAATATTGTAATATAACAATATAAAAAAATCTTATAAATATAATACAATTTAATCAAACGTATATCTACATATATCGACTTTTTGCAAGTTTGTTTGAAGGGTTTTTGCGAACTATGAACATTTGAACTTTTTTCCAAGTGTATTTGAAAGGTTTTGTGAATTATTCATTTATAACATTGTAATATATAATATCACTTTAATATGTAAAAAATAATATTATACAATTTAATCACGAACTTACATCTACATACTTTTTCACCAGTGTATTTTGAACGTTTTTTTTTTTTGCAAGTGTATTTGAAAGGTTTTTGAGGTGTATTTTTTTATATATTTGGAAGGTTTTGGCTAATTATGAACATTAGATCTGCACTTTTCTATATCTTCCCTCACTGTTGGACTTTTAAACGTTATTTCTGCATTCTAAACTAAATCCTTCCTATGTCAAATTTCAGGTTTGGTTCCAAAACCGCCGTGCAAAGTGGCGACGTCAGGAGAAGCTGGAGGTGAGCTCCATCAAGCTGCAGGAGTCCTCCATGCTGTCCATCCCCAGATCGGGACCACTGTCTCTGCCGTTAGAGCCCTGGCTTACCGGACCCATCACCTCCTCCAGCTCTCCCCTGCAGTCCCTGCCCAGCTTCATCACCCCTCAGCAGGGAGTACCAGCCAGCTACACCCCTCCACAGTTCCTCAGCTCATCCACGCTCAACCACCCTCTGCCCCATATAGGAGTGGTGTGCCCCCCTCCACCAGCGTATCAGTGCTCAGGCTTTATGGATAAATTTACACTAGAAGAAGCAGACCCACGAAACACAAGTATCGCCTCGCTAAGAATGAAAGCGAAAGAACACATCCAGTCTATAGGGAAGACGTGGTAGACTGAGGAGGATGCTGGACTGAGGCACTCAGAGACTTGTTTGCATCTCCTTTAACTTTCTAAATCAGACTCTGTTTGAAGAGAAGTGGTTTTCACATCTGTCTGTGGTTCAGAAAACTCAGAGTTTTGACAAGCTTTGTAAAACAAATTCACTGTACATTACTTTTTACATTACATCTTTTTTGGTTTATTTTTTTAATCACAAGTTCATTTAATAAAGCTTCCTCAAATACGCAACCAGACCTAATTCAACCCTTTAAAAAAAAAAGAAGCATTTAAAGCATTGAAAGAGAGAAATAAAAAAAATTGCATTATAAATGCATGCTTTTAATTTCATTTAAATCACATTTGTCCCTTTTAAAATCCTCTTCGAGCCTTCAGTGCTAGCAAAAGGGTTTCATTCTTTAAGTAGCTATTGTATGATGCAGATGGTCACTTTCCATAACATTTTGCTTAATGCTTTCACATTGTACAGATTAATTTTGTATTTTATAATAAAAACAAGTTTAGAAAAATCTCAAATGCATCCTGTCTCCAATAGTTCTTCTTAATGCGGATTTACAAAATAGTATGTTCGTAAAGTAAAGTTAGTAAACTAAATCACACATATTCTTATATTCCACAATTTTTTTGGTACATATTTGCTATAATTTATAATATTTAAAAAATATATTTTATATATTATTTTATTTCTATTTATTTCAGTAGGCTATGAACTTCCATTGTATTTTTAAGATATCAAAGCAAATATTTTGTTGTAAATTCAATTTGTAATTAATACCTTCAGTATTTGAGAGAGAGAGAGAGTTATTTGTATTTATTTATTTATTTTTATTACTGTTCACTTGCCAGGATAATCCGCTTCTCCAGTGTGGCGCTTCTCAGTGATTATGCCGCCATCTAGTGGTTGCGTTTGGAACATTATTCTCCGGTAACAACGGACCAGTGTCTTTGCAATCTATAACATTTAAATTGTAATTTTGTGGTGGATTTTTAGGTTTCTGTATAGAAATATATTCTCACCATCACTAAACTAAACTAAATCTGGGGTTATTAAAAAAAAAAAAGGAATTTTAAAAATGTCTTTGTGTAAACTTTTACTTTTTCATTTATACTTTGTATAAATAAATAAGACTGATATTATAAACACTTTTGATATACCTTTATAAAGATAATTAGCCTATTTTTCTACATACAATGTAAAAGTAAGACATGTAAACTAAAAAAAATAAAATACACATTTGTTTTCAAATCCCTCAGGAGATGAAATATCATCAGGTTATCTAAATTTCACAAATTCCTTCATATAGTTGTTTTGCATTAGCAGTTGGGACCTGCAGACCTGTACCAAACCCATCAGCTCACATCTTCATGAACACACGACTATCACCAAATCTGACGTTTGCCATCTGTGCAGCAACTTTAACAGTGATGCAATTCGATTGAGACTGAAGGGGGTCACATTTCTATTAATGGTCGTTCATCTGTGACAAATGAGGAAAGGAAACTGTGTGAACTAGATGAGCTTAAACAAATGAAAGTGGCTTCAATTGACATCTTTCATTGTTAGAAACATCAGTGTGTATAATTGGCGCCATTATTGTGCACAGACAGCTGAGAGCGGCGAGACAGTTAGACCATCAAGAATTTCCTGCCAGTTGTCACAGACAATGCAAAGGTTGTGATTTAGTTATTCAGACGGTCATTAGTGTGCGGTGAAGAGTTTTCCTGTCACCTGCCTGCCTCTGTTAAGTGACTGCTTGACTAATAAGCAGGTTATGGCCAGCCACCTCAAAAGATCGATCATAACCTGTAACAAATTGCTTTCAGAATGAGACATTCTTTTAACTCTCAAACTACATGTACTAGTGCATTCAGCTCAGCACATTCTCTATTTAGTTGTAATGCATGGACTGTAAGGAATTCATATGTTAATGTTAAACGAATAGTTCACCCAAAAATTAAAATCTGTTTCTTATAAACACACAGCTTTTCGCTTCACAAAACATGAACTGATGGACTGGAGTCGTGTGGATTACTTGTGGATTATTGTGATGTTTTTATCAGCTGTTTGGACTCTCATTCTGACGGCACCCATTCACTGCAGAGGATCCATTTGTGAGCAAGTGATGCAATGCTAAATATCTCCAAAACTGTTCCGATGAAGAAACAAACTCATTTACATCTTGCATGACATGAGAGTGAGTTAATTTTCAGCAAATTTTCATTTGTGGGTGAACTATTCCTTTAATAGTCTTTTTCTAGTCAAGACATTTCAAATGATATGCAAGCGAGCAGACTATTGTTTTTATAAACCGCAGATAGCCCAACAAGTTAAAGTTTATTAAATATTAATCAACTGAACTGTGAATACAATGGTTACTATGGTGTCAGTTATCAAGAAGATGAATTCATTTATAAAACAATACCATAAAATATACAGAATGATGACACTCAGTTTATGTGTGTTTTTTTGTAGAGATATTGGCAAACAAAAATATAACATCATGCTTATTTATATGTTGCTGAATAAAGAGGTTTGTATTAGATCAAGCCAGTTGTCAAGTGAACTTCAAACCACAGTCTTTTGTCCAGTTGGTCCTCAGCTTTCGTTGTCATCCTGCATTAATAAAGCCCGGAACAAGACGTCCTCAGCCTGTATATGAAATATAATAACGAGAAATATTATTATATAAGAATCAAAGGAAACTGACCTTAAATAAAACATGCATATCATCATTAGCTTAGAAAAATGGTCAACTAAAACTAAAACCATGAAAAGTTTTCATTACTTTAAATAAATTAAGCTTTCATTTCAAGAAAATAAATGTTAAAAACTTAAACTTATGTACTAAAATAACTAAATCTAAAACTGAAATAAATTAAAAACTAGATAGACATTAATATATATATATATATATATATATATATAAATGACAAAATACACTAAACGACTAAAACTTTAACTTAAAAATTACATCAGAAAATATAAAAATAAAAACTCATTCAAAATATTAATAAAACATTATAACAGTATCTCAAGGCTACTAAAATAACACTGGTTACAAAAGATTTGTCTGTGTCTTATTTGTCATTTGTCCGGTCAAAAGTGATTCTTTATTTGCCCAACAATGAAAAATGTTTTATTATACACATTGCAGAATAGTTTATTGATTACAAATAGATGAGAACCACCTATATGCACTTTAAATGCATCTTGCATGCATTTTTACATTAACATAACGATCATGTTAAGGATTTCTCTTACCAATTTGACTTGTCTGTCTCTCTCATGACCTTCCTCCCACTGACGTCTCTCTTCCAGCATGCGCTGGAGCAGTTTATGAGCACCGATCTCCTCTGTGCCCTCCAGCATGCTCTGCGGTGCCATCCGTCCTCTCATGAGCGCATGCAGGAGTGGCAGCAGCAGATGTTTGCTGTATCTTTCCAGCTGCTGATCCTGATCTCGAGTCGTCATAGAGGTCTCATCGCCGCCTTCTAGATCCTCAGGTCTGACCTGCTCATCTGTGCTTTTCTTGCCCATTAAGTGCCCTAAAACAAATATAGGTCATTATAGAGTGATTGTTGCTCTGATTTTAAGTCAAATTAATGCATTTAACACAAATATGATAGGTAGGACAGCATCTCCACACTTAAAGGGGGCATAACACACACACAGTTTCACCCAATCTCATGTTAATTTATCTTTCTTAAAAAGCAAAGCGGGGTAGTTTCTTTTTCATTAAGGATGTTGTAAGGAGTGATTTCTGTTATAAAAACAGCATAGTTCTTTGCCAGCTATTGAAGGTCTGTTCACAAAAAGTGCAAAATTTCATGGCAACAAGATGTAAAAAGTTGTTGTTGCTGTTGTTTTTGCTTGATGTAAAAACTCACTACTGTCTTTAACAATTGCCATTGTTGTTCTCTTGAGTACAAAGAACATATAGCCTAATGTCGAGTTCACACTGCACGATTTTCAAAGACGTCGCATCACTGTTGGTTTCACACTGAACGACTATTTGGGGTAGCATTCAGTTGTTGCTGTGTTCACACTGCACGATGGAACGACAACAGGAGGTTACACACTGCATGACTTCACAATAGGAAGAATCGCCGACAGCTCTGTCTGGTGCAGGGTTGCCAGGTTTTCGCTACAAAACCTGCCCAATTACGGGGTTTTACGTCAGAATTCATTGCACACAGCGTGATTGTGAATCGCCGACAGCTCCAGATATTTAGCATGCCAAAAATTTCACGGGAGTCGGCGACGCATCGGCGATTCCCTCAGATCGCGTCTTTCATAATTCACACTGCGTGATTGTCACTCGCGTGAACGAGCACCGATTTTCCTCCGATTTTGAGCATTTGTCGGCGATTTCGCAAAACCTGTCGGCGAGTGAAAAATCGTGCTAAAATCGTGCAGTGTGAACTCGGCATTACCGTCTGCAGTTCTGAATCATGACCGGGATCTTTTATCACTGGGACCACTCCATCTTTCAGTATGAAACGATGTGCAAATCCAGCTCGAACTGGGCCTTGTTTATAAAACATTCGTCAACATCACACTTGTGAAAAACAAACTGTATCCACTGTTTACATAACCCTGGGTTCTTTAGGAAGCTGAACAAAGTTATCTTTCCCTTACAACCAAAAACACACTTCTTTGGAGACATTCTTCCCGAGTGATGGGCGCGATCTCACTCTTGCTCTCACTCTGGTCGATGCTCTTGTCATACGTCCAAATTGTTTTTTGAAACTTTGTCCATGCTTAGCATGAGAATTCAACTCTTTAACAGTGTAAACAACTGTGAATGCATGAAACAGCATTGTACCCCCCGTTTAAATAAGACTTCATGTGCAGGTTGCAAACAAAGTCACACTCACAACAATGCATTTGATACATTATAGTACAACCTAACCAAGAAACAGCTATATATTAGCCATTTAAACAAATACTGAATCCAGTCTGGTATAAACGTGCAAACAATATGCAATTTGAGCCAACATAATCCATAATTCCTTCTATTCACGAGCAATTCTGTATCTATCTGTATTTATGTTCTACTGTTAGTGTTATCTGTATGCACCAAGGGTCTGAGAGTAACGCAATTTCAATTCTCTGTGTGTATGTGGTGTACATGTGGAAGAATTGACAATAAAGCAGACTTGAGACTTGAGACTTGAGAATTGTTTAATACAGTATTAGCGCCACTGAACTCAATTTCAAATCTCAATCTCTAAAATAAAAAAAAGTATAATATTTTACCTGATTTTCTCTTTATTAACAAATTGCATCACGCAAACACACAAAAAAGCCAGTTGCTTGCCACCTATTTTCAGCCAATTAAGACACGGCCTTTGCTCATTACACCCTATGGATCCACTTTCCCTCTCCAGACTTAATAAGTGACACTTGAGAGTTTTGCAATCACTTCAGATACATATTTAATGAATGTAGCCTACTCAATAAACTACCACTGGTGCATTTAATCAAGTGATTTAAATGGTTATTGTCTGCTAGTGTTTTTGATTTCATTTGCTGAATGTGAATACTCTTAAAACTTTTATTTAATGGTTCGCAGCTCATTAGGTTCAGCAACAAACACTCATTTTTCTCTGGAGATCGAAAGTTCTAGATGATACATTACAGGTTCTTAGACCAGCATTTTGGTAAATGCACACACCAATTTAAATGTTATATTTATAAAAAAAAAATGTTTATATATATTTTTTCATTGATACCTGTTTATGTCATACACTGTAAAAAACTTCCGTAAAATTTACGGTAAAAAACCGGCAGCTCTGGTTGCCGAAATTTTACCGTAAAAAATACGGTAGCAACGTTTTAAGTTTTACGGTTTTAACTTAAATTTACAGTTAAATACCGTAATTTCATTAACTGATCTAATGTTAATATACCAATCTATTGAAGTACTGAAATCTGTTTTGTACCTTTTTAATACACAGATAACCACCAAATGCAGGTAGTGATGAGAAAGTCACAAGATGAACCAAAGCCCATCGCAAGCAGCTTTTAAATAATAACATATATAGAAGGTGCACAGTGTCATTCACACAAACACTAAACACCATCATGGGAACACACATGAAACTGAAATAATGCAATAAACATTCATTTAACAACATTAGGTGTAACACACAACCCTAATATACAAAACTGATAAGAAAAAACTAAGAAACATAGTTATTTCAACAAAAAAATACGGTCTTTTTCACTTCCAAAAACGGTATACTACTGTAAAATTAATGTCCAATACATGTAATGTCCAATACAGTTTTTCACCGTATATAGTAGGGGAATTTACCGTTAACCATTTAACAGGTTTTTACTGTAGCAGTTTTACAGTCTTTTACCGTTAAATTCACAGTCATTTTTTACAGTGTAGCTACTAGGCCTTATGTATTCTTTAAATAGTATGTAGAAAAATAGGCTACATTTCATTTGTCAACAGTTGCACGTTTGACAAATAAAACTTCAACTTGTCAACCTTTATTTTTTACAATTTAACCATTATCTTTTAAGCATTTTAATACAGTTATTTAAAAAAGTAATAAATTAAGAGTATGCAGACTTTTGAATGTAAAAAATATGCACTGCTTAAAAATAATAATAATAATAATATACATTTAAATACTTGTAGGCACTGCTTAAAAATAATAATAATAATAATAATAATATAAATTTAAATACTTGTAGCAACTCTCCTCCAAAACAATACCAGTATATACGTGTATATTTATAAGTGTCCCAAGACCCAAAATATTTTAATTGGTAAATTAAAAATATGATTTTCACTCACCAACAGCCCAGTGATTTCCGCGCGGATAAACTTTTCCAATTGGTTGTGCGTCTGATGCATAAACTTCACAGAGCACAACAAGCAGAACGATGGAAACGACTAATCTGTGTCTCCAGACGAGGCACATAACGCTCATGTAAGACTCGAGTCCCTTCGGCTTCTTTGATCTGTACTCTTGTATTTGCTCGTGCACTTATTGCTAGTAGAGGCCCGTGTAATGCTGCATATGGATAATCACTTCATTTATATACTCCGTGACGACGACCACTTAGAAAGTGAAAGAAAATGACGCGATAATTTTGTGCGCTATAGAGAGAAACTGTCGTGCCAATGTCTGGATGACTCGTGTGGGGTGGTACACTGAAAGTTTAATGCCCCCTCCCAGGGGTTCTGCGTCAGTATCTTGGTAGGTTAGGCTACTTGACATAAAAACACAGAATGACATGTTGAACCTGTCATTATCTCAGCCACGGGCTATTGTGTTTCCCAAGACAGATTCAATGTGAAATGTCATCAGTATTTCATTAGATGCGGGGTAAAAATAGCTTGTAATGGCTTCTTATTGTTTTCTCGTGCAGTTGGTTGGTGCAATAGAGTCCAAATTGCTTTATGACATAGGAAAATTGGGATAAAAATACAAAAATAGGTCTGAGACTACTGGTCCCTGACCCAAGTACTGCTCCAAACACCTTTAAAACCAGCCAAAAGACCAGTTAAGCCAATTGTTTTTTTTTTTTATTATTATTTTATAGCAGGGTAATGAATAATAAAGTTTCTGGTAATGGAGACTGATGGCCTAAAGCCAGTGATCTAAGTTGCACTTTTTGTGTCAACAAATCTCCAGTTACAAATCTATTTATATTATAATACAAAAACATTATAGGTTACTCTACGACGGTTGGTACTCCAGAAATATTTTTCTTCTTCTTTTTTATTTTATTTGTTGAAACCATAGCATGATATATTCATTATATATATTATCATATTACATTTGTTTTATTGGTATTTTTTAGGACTGCAAAACAAGTATTTTGATTAAATTCTAAATAATATAAAGAGAAACATTAAAACAAACATGAATATCTACATAAGTGCAAAAACAAAGTTAGTGCCACACAACAAAGATGAAATATCAACTTAAAAGGATAACAATATCCCTGGTAATCTCCGAAAAGCTTGTATTGTTCTGTAAATCGGAAAGAACAGATGGGCTTTGATGCTTGTGGTTTTACTTGGATGGAAAAACCAACAAGTGAACAATGCGTACATGCAGATGAAGCGATATGTGAGGTTTTGTGTGAATTTCTGTATGATTATACATGAGATATCTTATTGGGATAATCCAATTTAAAGATATAATATTTCAGGATAATGTGACCCAGATATCAAAGCCGAAAAGACAAGACCTTGAAGGCACTGTCGGTTTTGTAAGCAACACAAAGCAGGGCAGGTGAGGTGACTTTCTCATGCTGCTGTTTATGTCACCATCACCGATTAAGGCTTAAGTTCTTAATGAAATTAAGTGTGAACGTCAAAAGAGAAATTAATTTATAGCAATGAGTAGAGTTAATTATTTGAAAGCCTTGCCAAGCAAAGTAGCCTATATGTTGCTTTAAAATGTTGTTGTTGTTGTTGTTTAATGAACTGAAATTTTGGCAAGACCAATAAATGAGAAAGCAAAGCATCACAATTTGTCTAAAAACTTTTTTAAAAATGGACATAACTGCAGTATGTTTAATCTCATGCAGCTAGAGTAAAATACAACTCCTGCAAATAAACATAGCATGACTTTTACCACTAGATGGAACTATTTGGTTTCATTTGAAGGTTACCATGTTGCACAAATGCCTCAGTTGACCGGAGGACGTACAAAATACAGGGACAAAAACTTAAGTATGTCACTTTAACATATAATAATAAAAGCCCAGTCACAGTTTATATTATGAATAAATTATAATAATTTCATCATGTAAAAAAGTAATGCATAAATTGCCGCATTCTGTATAGGCTGGACAATTGTTCAGAATGACAATTCAAATTGCAATTACTAATTAAATTATTACTTAAAGAGTAGCCTATTGCCTCAGGCCCAGTAAGCAAACTGAGTAGGCCTACTTTTTTCAGATCATATTAAAGATGAAAAGGTCAGAAATGAAAAGATGTCAACACAACTCTTCCCTTAAAGACATCCAGGTCAAGTTTCCCTTCATTCTGTCAAATGCGTAGACGCAGATTTAGACTACTGCTGTCTGTTAGGGTTATATTTTGACTAAAAATGACCCATATGTAATATTCATAATTTTTCCCACTTTTTTTCCCTGCAAATGTTTCTGCATGATTGTGTTCAAAAACGTGGCATTCACAATTATTTATAGACATATTAATAATGTGTTTAGATTGTTTAGGTTACCATAGACTCCCTCTACTAGCACAATGCTGATGTGTGCAGCAAAGACTTCTGGGAATCAGGTTTGGTCCTATGAGGAGCTGAACTGGATGGCTGCTGCCACTCGCACACCAAACGCATGATGTTAAGAAACATGTAAACAGCTGAATATTATAATAAAAATCTGATTTAACAGGAGCATGTTTAATTATGAATTCCGACCTTGAAGATTATAGGAAGCGATAGGCATCACCGCAGTGATTCATGGGTAAGTGTGGCTCAAAACCAACAATCCACAAACTTTCCAATTATGTTCCATTATTACATTACATTATTTCGCCATAATAACGTTATTGTAATACGTAAGAACGTAAATACATTGCACTGACTTGTTTTGAGAAAGAGATCAATGAAGTTTGATCTCAAATCATATATCAACCGAAGATTTTATTTTCCAAGTGCGGTGAATGAATCGTTCTTATGAGTCGAGACTTTTCAATTAATCAGTTGATCCGGTTCACGGATCGGACTAAACGAATGGTTCATGAACCAGTGGTCCAAAAGAACCGAGAACAAAACTTTCGGACATGTCCGATTCGCAGTGATCTGATCCGGATTATTTGGAAGGAATTTTATGTATTGTTGTATTACTCAGTCACAGTGTTGGGGAAAGTTACTTTTAAAAGTAACGCATTACAATATTACGTTACTCAGAATCAGAAAGAGCATTATTGCCAAGTAGCCTATGTTTGCACATACAAGTCCCTGGTAAAACTGATCGTGTTTGAGAAACAAAAAACAGGAAAAACTAACAAAAACAGTACAAACACTGGAAAGCCAAACACTGAGGCTGCCGTCTGCGGCGCCATCGCATTTACGCCATGAAAAAGTAACTAATTACGTTACTTAGTTACTTTTTATTCGATAAATTGGAAAAAAAGTAACTCAGATATTCTCTTGTAAATTAAAAAGTAATCCGTTACTTTACTCGTTACTTGGAAAAAGTAATCTGATTACATAACTCGCGTTACTTGTAATGCGTTACCCCCAACACTGCTCAGTCATATTGTAATTTTTTTTATTTAATGCTAAAAATAAAAAATAACTGCTTATCACAGCTTGATACACGCATACAAAACAGAGTTGGTTTTAACGTTCTATTAAAATGTGCAAAAACTTTTTTCTGCCAAGAGAATTTAGAATTTAAGTGTTTCCTTCTGTGACTATTTCGGTTCTAAATGTCTTTTGGAAACGTTGAATTATGACTGAGGCCAAATGCAACAGGGCACATGAAATAAAACGTTACAAAAACGTAATAAACATCATTTTGAGTCAAATATTATTCAAATTTCACTGAATCATTTTTGGAAATGAACTGTTCAAAAGAACCGAATCGTGCCGTATGATAATCGCAAGGGTTTGTGGGATTGTCAGTCACAGTTACACAAAAAAATCCCAACGCACGAAGTACGAAATATTGATTATATAACGCAAATGTTCGTTTCATACCGAACCCTTTTAGAAATGTATAGGCAACCTTTGAAAGAACGTTTCCAAAATGGGAAAAAAAGCCATTTTTAAAACCCTCATTAATCCGTTAATAAGAGCGAATAAATACTCCGCGCTTTGCGAGAACTCCGTGGTGGCGTCATGGAACGTTTTGAAACTCGAATGTAGCAATAATGTTGCAGCTGGCAGTATTATGACACGATATGAGGAATCAATAGGACACAGGCAGTCATGTGACTGCGCTTACATCTCGGAGGGTGGGCAGCAGTCTCCGTGTCTTACTGCTGTATTCGGCAGGGGGAAAGCCATGCATTCTCGATCATTTTAGAGCTGTGCTGTCATGAGGGCTGCTTGCACCCTTGAGCAACGTTTTGCTATGCTTTTTGACAGCACTGCAATGTATTCCTGAGTCCCTCTTTCATGCATACTGATGATGTCTGTCATTCTAGGTTGTGCTGTGCATAGCTGAATTTGGTGGTGCAGCAGCAAGAATCATGGCTGGCCTTCTTGCCTTTGATATTTGCCTTTGCTGCCCTGCTGAGAAGAAGAGCTCATATGCAAGCTTTTAATTGAGACAGCCCTTTCTTACAATAACCCACAGGTAGGTCAGCATCTGTTCTTTGCTCTTTGAATGGGTCCTTCCTTCCTTCCTGTCATTGTGGTAGGCCAGGAGGGTTGCTGATAATGCGGTGTAGTGGAGAGCATACATGCATTTATTGGCCGTAGCATTGCTTCCGTCATGGTTTTCTGGTTTGAATGGGGGATTTTGTTCGCTGTACTTTGAGTGTGTTGGTTTGTTGTGCAATAGCTACATGCATTCATGTTCTTCTCATTGCAGAAGTCATCAGAAGTGAACCGCTCAGTACAAATTATTCAGGGTCCAGGGCTAAAACGGCCTCATGTAGGCCACATTGAACAACCTCCTTTACTTTATATAATGCATTATAGTAGGAATATAACTTTCTCTTTTTTTTTTTTAATAAACATGAAATCAAAATTGACCCGTTTACGTTCTTATTGTATGTGTTGCTTCTACCGCTATAGATTATTTGACAAAATATAATTATATTTTGTATTTATAAATGTGTTTATATTTCTAAAAAAATAATTTATTTAATAAAATATTTAATCAAAATGCTGTAACTTAGCTCATCTTTTGAAACAACTTTACAGCTGATGACATCATGTAGGCCGTGCAATGCAATTGGATGATGTTAACAAACAGCCAAACAACTATTTAGGCATTATGTTTTTGTAAAGTGGCATTCAGTTTATGCTGCATACTAAAAAAATCTCACTGAATATTCAATTTCACATCAGATTAGAAAAGTACAATAAGTTCATGGACTAGTTTGGCTAGTGTTGGAAATAGCATTTGATTGGTCTTGACTTTAGCATTTTTCTGCATTGTTAGGGTGTCTCAGAGTAGTTTGTTTGCTTAGCAAACGCCAAATGACAGAAACAAGAACATCTGGTGTTTATTTTTATATTAGCAGCGTAGCAAATGGTGCCATCATTTAAGAGAACAACACCATCACTGCATTGTAAATCATGTCACTAAAGCTTCTGTAAGGTTCTTACCGTAAAAATGCCACAAATATGCCTGACCCTATTGGATTGAATGTTTCTCTATGCACCTGCATGAAAAAACAACACACATACATGATTTGATTGCAAGCTAGCTAACGCCATCATGGGCCTTTGTTCTTCCTGCTCGCAGTCTCTCTGCAAACGTCATTCCAGAAGATTCCCTTCTTCCCTTACACCCCTCCTTCCAGACCCGTCTCGTATTCCCTCATTTTTTTCTCCACCTCTCCTTTCTGCCTGTTCCTCACACTTTCTCCTCGAATCTGTTTGTCTTCTTTGGCTGCAGCAGCTGGTTGCAGACTTGAGCCAGAGTCTCATCCCCGCGTCCCCCTCCCACCCGACGAGTGCAGGCAAAGACAAAAGGCCAGGGCTGCTTGTCGGAACACTGCCCCCTTCCTCCCATGCGCTGCCGTGTGCATCTGCAGAGGAAAGAGTGACCTATAGAACGGGAACCAGCAGGCTCATAGTGAAGGGGGAAAAAAATCACACTCATACAGAATGGGGCCTGGCTGGACTGACGTCTTGCATAAGCCTTTCCACGAAGATTCCCGGTAGTAGGGCCGAGGCGAAGCGGGGTAGGGCGAGAGCCTGCTTTTTCCCTGTTTGTGTGTCTCTGCATGTGTGTTTTTCTACGTGTCACGGCCTTTGTTTTCTCTCTTGTTTGGCAGAGACCGGACACGGTTGCCCAGGGCTGGAGGATTAGGGGACGAGCAGCTGATTTTAATTGAGAAAGAGCCGTGTTTCTCACCGGTTTTCGGGGGGAAAGGCGAGAGGAGGAAGCAGGGACACTGGCTAGAAGAGAGGAACAGGGACCATGTAGAGTGTGAGAGTGAGGGAGAGAGAGAGAGAGGGAGAGGGGAGGCAGAGAAGGAAGTAGAAGCAGTCCAGTGCTGCAGAATGGGGTAAAACCAAGAGGCACAATCAAAAAGAGGTCAGGTACCGAGCCTGTTTAAATTCTCCTTACTTTCTCTGTGTCTTGTTTTCTTCTGTCAGGAAACGGTGCTCATCTTGTGGTTTTGGTTTACACAGTGCTTGTGGTTTTCCTCTGGAATGTGCATCTGCTTTGTGGCTTTTCATTTTTCCTTCTCTCATTCATCCATCCATCAATCCATCCATATAAACCAGCCTCTGGTGTGCATGTATTTTTCATAAACGTCCTGCACAGTCTGTGTTTTTTAGGCCTAGTGTTTGATTCGGCTCGGCAACGTCAACTGCACACGCATTCTGAACACAAACCTCTTCGATAATATTAACACACACTCAAAGCAGGAATATTTTGCAGGAATATCGAAGATTTGATGAAGAAACTGCCGGCTTCTGTGTCTCCAGTGTGGCTGCACTGCAGCACACACATTATGCAGGGTGACCGGAACCGGCTGAAACCGGTTTGAGGCAGACGAGGAGGCTCGGAAACAATACAGTCACTGTGCTACAGGCAGATAGCCGACTGCTTCATGGCAGCCAAAATGGCAAAGGGGTCTTCAGGAGTGATGCAGCTCAGAGCAGAGACGTTAGAGAGACGGTCTTTGCACACCTCCAGATGGTTATGCACGTCAGGGCCGGGAGGCAGCCATGAGAACTGAGCAGATATGGTGACCGTGGGTCACTGTGTGCTGTTATTCATGGTGGTCACCATCCAGAATGGTCTCTGGCGTGCCTTTCCTCCTGGTGGATTATTTCTTGAAGGGCCCTGCCTAGTGCAAAAAGTGGATTTTTTTTCCTCTGCTGTCAGGGAGAAAGGAGGAGGAGGGTGGTGGTGGTGTTTTGTTGTGGAGGTGGTGAGAGGAAGTAAGGAAGGAAGAAGGGATGGAAAGCAAGATTGTTTGCTCTAGTTGTCGGAACACCGAGGGTGAGGAGTGGCTCATTTGCATGTTTCCACTTCTATATGTTTGCATGTGTGTGTTCTCTTTTATTATGTGTGATATTTTGTATTGTTCTGATAGTTGGGCTACTGCGTCGTACACCGGCCTGATTTTAAAGGCCTCAGATAGAAACCCAAAAATCACAGTTGTTTTCCTGTGAGCGACACTCTCATTTGAAATCAGGCTGTTTGGCTGTAAATGTGTTTAGGCCCCATACTGGCTTCAACTGCTTAATGTCTTTCATTAAAATCCTCTTTTGTTTGCTGCTCCTTCTCTGCTTACATGCCTTACCACATTGGCTCCATTGTGTGCGGGAAAGGCCGTCTTGGCCCTGCGCACCCTGTGCGTGCAGATGTTATTAGCTGTAATGGAGGCAGGGCTGCAGTGCTCTCTTCCATTTCAATAAATGCAGCAGTAGCAGGAGTAATGGGGGGGGGCTAACCTTACTAGCACAATACAGCTTTATTTTCTTTGTGATTTGTTTTTCTCTTAGCACTTTAAATATGCCAAAATAGTGATGTTCATATGTGATTGTGTTTTTAGTTAGTATTAATATTTTAGGATCAACTCTGAGGAACAAATCTGTAAAAATAAATACAAAAATAAATTATTCAGGGGGGGAATCATTATTTTTTACAAAATGTATTATTTTTCATACAATGTGGTCTTATTATTATTTTTAAATTTTATATATTCAATATTAATTTTATTTTTATATATATTAAAGGGGTGGTTAATTGCGATTTCACTTTTTTAACTTTAGTTAGTGTGTAATGTTGCTGTTTGAGCATAAACAATATCTGCAACGTTACAAAGCTGAAAGTTCAATGCAAACGGCTTTTAAAATTCATTTTTAACGAAGCATTAACACATGTTAGACTGCACCCCATAGACACAATCAAGCCTAGAAAAAACCCAGTGAACCACCCCTTTAATCCTTTATTCATTTCTTGTATTTAAATCAGGGGTGTCCAAACTCAGTCCTGGAAGGCCACTGTCCTGCAGACTTTCGCTCCAACTTGCCTCAACACACCTGCCTCGATCTTTCTAGTATGCCGAGTAAGACCTTGATTTGCTGGTTAAGGTGTGTTTTATTGGTGTTTGAGCTAAACTCTGCAGGACAGTGGCCCTCCAGGAGCAGGATTGGACAACCCTGATTTAAATCCGTTATATGTTACTTTTTGTAGTATAAAGATTAATTAATTTATTAACTTTTTATTAACAAAAAAGGGCAAAACATACCCAAGATTAATCAATTCAGCATTTTGACTTTCTTTGGGGAAAAAAAGGATGTTTCCATAGCGCTGTACATCATATTTGGTTGCAAAGATACAGTTTTCTGTTTCTCTCCTTTTTAATGTTTAGATTGTGTTCTACATGTTGTATTCGGGCCATTCCTACCATTTTCAGAGCCTTTTATATACAGATTTATTTACTGATAGACTGTTTACAGTATGCCATGTCCAAACAATTCACATGCATTTAACTGACTAAATTTGTGTCTCCAGTGAGAGGTATTTTTATGGTACCTACAGGAAGGTTTAAATGTAGCACACATTAGTCATTCACATAAAGAGGTTTCTACATTTCTAATTAAATGGATGTTATGCAAAGTGAATTATGATCTTATTTAATGAGAAGTTAAAAGTACATAGGCTTGTGGGAGATCAGTGAGGATGAAAAAGAGAGTATTCAGATTATACCAGGTGCATTTTAAGTGTTCTGCCACCTTCATAAAAAATGCTGCCTGTTTGACAGATTTTTTTTTTAAATGATGATAGTAAAAAAGTTGCAGTTTCTGCATTTTGGTGCATAGGTTTTGAAAAGTTGTAATGTCTTAAAGATATTAAGCACTGGTTTTACATATTTTATATATTGTGACATTTTTATTGTCCATATTATCTTTCTTGTCTTGAATCTAATAATTTTTTATAGGCTTTAAGTGCTTCTTGCTGCTGTCCTTTCACTACAGTCTAATCAGGCAGTTTTTTTCGTTCTTTAATTGTAATGGAATGTCTTTCCCTTGTTTCTCAAAGGTGTTTAGCTCATTCTCATAAGACCATGGGCGACATGAAAACCCCAGACTTTGATGATCTGCTTGCGGCCTTTGACATTCCTGATATGGTTGATCCCAAGGCTGCCATTGAGTCCGGCCATGATGATCATGAGGGACAACTCAAACATGATGCCCACCATGAAGAGGACTCCCATGTCTCCTCTGGTCCAGATGTTGGGGTTAGTGTTATTGTTAAGAACGTCCGGAATTTTGATGCCACTGAACATCTCTCAGAAAAGGATGTTCATCCCACTGACGGAAATGGCCTGCACAATGGTTTCTTGCCTGTGTCACCCAACAACAGATACAGCAAAGAGAGCGACAAGCTTCAAAAAGGCGAAATCCATGGGATGGCAGGAAATATCTCCACATTTAACCAGTTCAGTCCCATCTCTAGTGCCGAAGAATTTGATGATGATGACAAAATTGAAGTAGATGACCCTGCCGACAAACAAGGTAATTTACAGTTTAGACCAAACCCTCTAATCGGTCTGAGTGCAAAGACGGAAGAGCCTCGTTCTCAACACACCAAACTAGATGGTCCAACTAGGCCAAGAACAAATGGCACTTACAATCATTTGAAAGTTGAGAATAGTAGCGCAAATGGCACAGTGGGACACTCAAACTTATATGAATCTCAAAAACCAAGAAAAACTGAGGAACATTCCAAAGAAAGATGCCAAGAAGCAAAAGAGCTTGGAGAGCCAGTTGTTGAGTTGAATGTGACCAACCTCTCCCAAGCCAAGGCCAAATCAGCTGCAAAGCTCTCATCCTGCATTGCTGCAATTGCAGCACTTAGTGCAAAGAAAGCTAGCACAGAAACAATGTCTCCAGAATCCCTAGCCACACCTCGAGATTCACCCAGAAAGGCTAAAGAGATCCCAAAGGTTATGGATAAATCACCAGAGCGGGAGTCAGCTCTGGAGCTTGGCAAGAAGGTGCTCTCAAAACAACCTGAGAGTCCTTGCAGTGTTACCAGTGAAAGCAGCAGCAAAGGGTCTCCTGCATCTCCAGCAGGATCTATACCAGTCATTCCCAAAGTCCGCATCAAAACAATCAAGACATCTTCAGGGCAGATCAAGAGGACAGTTACCAGAGTCCTGCCCGAGTTTGATCCTGAAGTCTTGAAGAAAGGTATCGATTCATCACCCAATGTCGTCTCTTCTTTGCTGTCCTCTTCAACCTCGCCTTCTGTTTTCTCATCTACCACGAGAACTTTGCCGACCACAGTAGTAACAACTTCTGGAGGCTCTGCCATTGAAGTAACTAAACAAATGACCATCAAGCCCGTGGCCACTGCATTCTTACCTGTCTCAGCTGTTAAGACGGCAGGCTCCCAAGTGATTAACCTGAAACTTGCCAACAATACGACTGTAAAGGCCACTGTCATACCAGCGGCATCTGTTCAGAGTGCCAGCAGTGCCATCCTTAAAGCTGCTAATGCCATTCAGCAACAAACTGTCATGGTGCCTGCTTCCAGCCTAACAAATACCAAACTTGTGTCAAAGACTGTCCACCTAACCAAGTTAAATCTCTTGCCTCAGAATGCATCAGTGGCCGAGCTCCACCAGGTCCTGACCAAGCCCCAACAACCCATCAAGCAAGCTATGTTGGCCCAACAACAACAGAAGAAAGTGTCTCGGGTCCAGGTCCTAACCAGCTCTCAGAGCTCAGTGGTAGAAGCCTTCAATAAAGTTTTGAGTAGCATTAACCCTGTGCCAGTTTATGTACCCAATCTCAGCCCTCCAATTTCTGCCTGTATATCTTTGCCATCCCGTGGGTACAAATGCTTGGAATGTGGTGATTCCTTTGCTCTGGAAAAAAGCCTCACTCAGCATTATGACCGTAGAAGTGTCCGCATTGAGGTCACTTGCAACCACTGCGCCAAAAACCTAGTCTTCTACAACAAGTGCAGCCTTCTATCACATGCTAGGAGCCACAAAGACAAAGGGGTTGTCATGCAGTGTTCTCATCTCATCTTAAAGCCAATTCCCGCTGACCAGATGATCCTTGCGCCATCAGTAACCTCCAGCGCTCCCACCTCTTCAGCTAACATTGGATCCTCCATAGTGGGGAGTCCAGGGAAAGGAAACCCAACCACAGTTATCTCTGCACCCTCTTCGGCTCCTGTTGTGGCTGCCATGCCTCTAGATAAGGATGTCTCCAAGGTCTGCAGATCGAGTCTGAAGTGCTTGGAATGTAATGAGACATTTCAGGAAGAGTCATCTCTTGCAATGCACTACCAGCAGGCTCCCGAATCCGGTGGACAGGTGGGTGCATGAATTAATTGTGATGTAAAAGTTGAAATGGTCATCAGCTTCTTCCAGCGTTGTAGTCGAGACCAGTTTATTTGAGACCAAGTCCAGGCCGAGACTTGAGCAAGTTGACTTCAAGTAAAGACCAAGACCAGAAGAGGGTCATATCAGAGCCCAGTCTCAAGTACAACACTGGCTTCCTCTTTCATATACAGAAATATTAAAAAGTTTTATTAAAGATATTTTGAACAATTTGCTTTTGCTTTTCCTTCAACTGAAACAGAAAACCTGCACCATTTGCCAAATGCTACTGCCAAACCAGTGTAGCTTTGCTTCCCATCAGCGGATCCATCAGCACAAGTCTCCATATATCTGCCCTGAATGTGGAGCTATCTGTCGATCTGTCCATTTTCAGTCTCATGTGACCAAGAATTGCCTGCACTACACACGCCGAGTGGGCTACCGGTTAGTACTGCATTACTCTTTATAACTGTAAAGGCCAAAAAGAAGCTCCATGCTTTCAAGAAATGTATTTTTTGCAAGTAAATTAAATATTTATTTATTTATGCTAAATACTGGAGGTTTTTAACCTTACCCAGAGATCAGCAAAAATGTGTAGTTATCTTCACTGACCACTAGGGGTTGTAACAGTGCATCATGCCACAATATAACGGATCACAATTCAATTAAAAAATGTGACAACATGCATTGTGGATATAAAAAATGGAGTGTGATATATTAGGTATTCTTTTACAAGAACTAAGTATTGTGAGAGTATCGAATCACGACATTCTATAAAAAGTGTATCCACCTCTACTGACCTTAGTCCCTGTTCTTATTTCTGAGTTGACATAAAAGCTTCTATTTATGCATAAAACGTGCATTGAAAATGTGCCTAAGTGTTTAAATGGTTTTGAGTGGAACATGAAATGAGGGCTCGTCATGCTTTCAAAACGGCAATCATGGAGCTGTTCACTGTTATTATTCTGCCATTCGCCCCTGATTGATGCCGCATTAAAGGTGACTGGCATCGATTACGGAAACAAAAAAAGAGGCTTAGGTTATATTCAAGAGTAACACTTTCTTTTTCAACTTTTAGCTGTGTTCACTGTAGTGTCATCTTCGCTGACGTTGCTGCTCTCAAGTCACACATTCAGGGATCCCACTGTGAAATCTTCTACAAATGCCCCATCTGCCCCATGGCTTTTAAATCGGCCCCCAGTACACATTCCCATGCCTACACCCAGCATCCAGGAGTTAAAATTGGAGAGCCTAAGTGAGTCTTTTCTTATAAATTCATGGAATTATTAAAATGGTGTCTGTGTGATGTCCAGTTTTTGTTTTTGAGAAACCATATGGTTAAGTAAGTAAGAATGCATAAATAGCCATTCATTATACCAAAATGAACCCATCTGGGTCATCAGATCCTATATTCTATTTATTACTTACCAAATGAGTAAATAGATAGACGTGAAATATTGATTTGAGTTGAAGTAATTGTATTATGTGAGACGAAAAACTGTTACATGCAGCTCGCACAGCTATATTTTTCTGGGGAAATGGTTAGTTATACAGTAGAGCAGTCATTATACAAGAATATTTGACCTCAGATTTCAGCGATTGACCAATTAGAATCAAGTATTTCATAGAGCTGTGTAATAATGTTTATTGCAGATGTTACTGATGGCTATTTATGCTTTGTGGATTGTTTTGTCACTAAAATAAAACACTATCCAGTTATTTTCTTTCAGTGCAAACGCATGCTTTGTGCTAAACGCTGCCATCTTAATGACAAAACAAGCTTGCAGTAATTCTTAGTAGTAGAATGGAGGGAAACTCAATAGGTGTGTCAAATCTGTTCCTTTAGAACTCATACGCCACTGACCTTTTCAGGTGCAGAAAGAAATTATGCACGGTGGCTTTAATTACTGTGTCCTCTCTTTGAACCCGACCACCCCCCAGAAAGCTTGTCGTGTTCATCAGCACTTGTTAATGAAAAGGCCAGATGGTTTGTTTGCACTTCCTGTGTTACCTGTAACCATGTTGGAAATATGATCAGCTGGCTTATTGACAATGCGAGCGTTTAATGCAGATGTTTGGCACATAAATAAGCTGACAAGTGGCACTTTCAACAATCATAATTCCTTCAACACAACAGTAGATTTACTCTAGAGGGAGAAAGAAAATGTTGTTTGTTTTGTTCAGCCAGAGCTATTGAACCTTGTAATGAGAATAGGAATGAACACCTACACAAGCAAAAATAAGCAACGAAGCATTTTAGAAAATGCTCTCTTCACTGGTATGTGTTGTTTTGCAGGCTGATCTACAAGTGTTCCATGTGTGACACCGTTTTTACCCAGCAGACTTTGCTCTACACGCACTTTGACCAGCACATATCCAGTCAGAAAGTGTCTGTCTTCAAGTGTCCGGACTGTTCGATGCACTACGCCCAAAAGCAGCTAATGCTGGATCATATTAAAGTAAGGGGATAAATCAGTGAAAATTGTTATTAATTGTCATTGGCCATCACATATGACAGGTCATTTAAATGAATTAAAATTATGTTTAGATTAATTTTACATTAAAATGTTAGTTTACTGTACAATAAATAATAATAAATATTAGGGCTGTCAAATCGATTAATCGCATCCAAATAAAAGTTTGTGTTTACATAATATATGTGTGTGTGTGTGTGTTGTATATATTTATTTTTATATATAAATACACATAGGGCCTACATACATGTATATATTTAATAAATATATATTATTATAAACAAAAACGTTTATTCTGGATGCGATTAATTGCAATTAATCGATTAGATTTTTTTATTATTATTTACTGTTTTATTAATATTAAAATGATTATTTCTTACAAGTCCATGCACGGCATCTTAAAGACCATCGAGGGCCCTCCAAACCTGGGCATCAATCTCCCTCTCAGCTCCAAGCCTACTAATTCCATGAGCCCGAATAACAACAACAAAGAGGGCGTCTCTATCAGCAGCCTCGAGAAAGGAGAGAGGAAGCCAACATCCCCAACAAAAAAGAATAGTAATGGGACAGACCTTCCCAAAAAAGCCCCGTTGTCCATCTCCTGCCCTGGTTGGACCTGCAGGGAGTGCGACCGCTTGTTTACACAGAGAGAAGTCTTCATCGCTCACATGAAAAGAGAGCATGGGAAGGTAACATATAGCTGTTTTAGTTCTAATAGGTTCTAGAGTCTCATGAGTGAGACCCAGGGCTGTAGGACACATTATGAACCACACTGAATTCATGTACATTATTGCAGATGGATGGGCATGACTATAATGAATCCTTTTCTTTCTGCTACACCAGCAACTGAAAAAGCATCCATGTCGACAGTGTGAAAAGTCCTTCAGTTCCTCTCACAGTTTATGTAGACACAACCGAATCAAACACAAGGGCCTACGGAAAGTCTACTCATGTCCGTGAGTATCATGTGTTACTAGACCCATCAAAATTTCCATTTGCTTCATCTGTGCTTGTGAATTAAATTCCAGGCTCCTCACGTCTGCATTTTCAAGCTTAAAGGGGCCATGAACTGAGAAATCAAAATTCTTTTGACATATAAGAGGTCATTGTACTATAAAACATCCTGTATGTTTCAGAACTCAAAACTGTCTTGTTAGTCTAAAAACAGCTTACATTGAAGCCAATCTGCAAAAACGACAGGTTGTGGAATGTGCCACTTTATGACGTAATAGTGTGGCCAACACCGCCTCCACGCATGTAGTGTAAATAACGAGAGGCAACACAGGTCTATGCAGAAATCAAACATTAAAAACAGGACAGAAAATAGCCTATTGCTTCTAAATTATATTTTTGTTGTAAAAATCTTGATTACATTATAAGGGGACCTGAGGGAACAGTTCAAAACAATAAAAAAGGCAGTTCATGACCCCTTTAAGACACTTAATTTTACACTAAAGCTAATCAGAAACCGTTATGAGTGTCAAAACAGATTTCTCATGGGTTTCCTCAGACACTGCCCAGAACCCAGTCGCACTTTCACCAAAAGACTGCTGCTAGAGAAACACATTCAGTTGATGCATGGCATCAAAGACACAGAGGCCAAGCTTCCGGTAGATTCCAGCAGTGCAGAAGCCACCCCAGACAAAGAGCAGGTAACCAACAGTTGGACGAGCACGTTTGGGTCTGTATTGTCTGGTACTGTTGCGAGGGCATTAGACAGAAGTACACAAACATTCAAAAGTTTGGAGTTGGTAAGATTTTTTAAAAATGTTTTTGAGATCTTATGCTCCTCAAGGTTGCATTTATTTGGTAAAAAATACAGAAAGAAACCTGTGATATTGTGGAATATTATTATAATTTAAAATAATTGTTTTCTAATTTAATATATTTTAAAATTAAATTTATTTTTGTGATGTCAAAGCTGAATTTTCAGCACCGTTACTGCAGTGTCACATGATCACATGAATATGCAGATTTTTTTTAGGCTTCTTTGATAAACATAAGGTTAAAAAATAGCATTTATTTGAATTTTTCTGTAACATTATATAGTAGTCAACATTTGAAGTGGATCAAAAAAGTTAATCAAAGTTGTCCTAAGACCAGAATGCATTTTGGTTTTAGGACAACTTTGATTAACTTTTTTGATCCACTTCAAATGTTGACTACTATATATCTTTACTGTCACTTTTTATCAATGTAATGCATACTTCATGAATAAATGTATCAATTTCATATACTGACCAAAAACCTTTCAATGTGTGAACATGTATGCGACCTTATGAAGATGTAGTCTTTTTTAATGAGAGATATGTACATATTGTTTTTTTTGTTTTTTTTTTTCAAGACAAAATTGGATATTTAATTGAATGCTAATTACCTTTACCTTCATCTAATGCTCACTTAAATTTTATATTCAAAAACAATAACTTTATAACAATGGTAATTGTAATCTGTAATGTACAGTATAAAAAATTTTTTATTTTTTACATGGCTGGCTAACATAATACAATATATTAAATATTATTTATTTTATATTCAATTATAATGTTATATAATATCAGCCATTATCAGTTATCTGCCATAACATAAAATTTATTATCAGGTTTTTTTTTTCTTTTTTTTCATTTCGGCATTGCATAAAACATTGCCATTTTGTATCTTCAGGTCCCCAGTCCTAAACGAAAGCTCCACTCTGAAGATGAGGACGCTGAGAGGGAAGAGGAAGTAGAGGAGGCCGGAGGACAGGTGACTTCTACTCGGCAGTCCAAGAGCTCATCCTCACAGCCTTTGAAGAAGCTAAAGATCAACGTATTCAAGACACATAAATGCGCAGTGTGTAGCTTCACCACCGAAGACATCGTGCATTTCCACGAGCACATTCCCCAGCACAAGACCGACATCTCGTCCTACCAGTGCCGTGAATGCGGCCTGTGCTACACCTCGCACAACTCCCTCGCCCGACACCTGTTCATCGTGCACAAGCTGAAGGAGCCCCAAGGGCTCGGGCGACACAACGAGCAACAAGAAAACACGCCCAACCCAGACGCCAACGACGGTATCCCGGATACTCAATGTAAAGTATGTTCAAAAACATTTGAAACGGAGGGAGTCTTAAAGACACACATGCGGACACATGGAATGGCCTTCATTAAGTCCAAACGGCTGAGTGCAGCTGAGAAGTAAGAGCGAGGTAGTGCCCCCTAGTGGATGGATGTTGGTTTGCAAAGAATTATTTGTTTGTATGTTGTACGTATAGAAGCGTTTGACATCGTATTCCTCCACTCTGGCCTCTTTGTATGCTCATATGTTGTGCATACGTATGCATATATATATATATATATATATACATATATATACAAAATGTATAAATCTATACACACACAGAATGTGTGTTTAAAGATGTGTAATATATTAAAAACTGATTTATGTGTATTTAATTATCTATGAGAACACATTTTGTATACTTTATGATAGATGTTTGTATGCGTGTTGGATAGACCTTTTTTATAGATTCTTTTTATTTTCTATTTTAGACGGTTCTTGTTGTTTTCTCGTGGGAGCAGATGCTGTCCAAATGGCTGTCTCAGTCTTGGGATGCTTTTGGTCCCAGTTTCTGAACTGCTGCTAAAAAAAAAGTGCACAGAATGTCACCGTTACACTTCTCAGTGAGACATTTTGCACTCAAAAGGGACAATCAGTCCGCAACCTACAACACGAGCAGGATAGTGTCTCCTAAAGCAGCCGAAAATGGCGTTTGACTGAGGATTTGGTTGTTGAATTGAGCCTGAAAGCTTTTTATGGTGCATTTCTGTTTTGTGAATTAGTCGTCCATTTAAAAAAAACTACTATAATTTAGCACTACGGAAGAACAAGACATGAAAGTAGGTTTTTATTTATCTCAGCCACTGCCAAGAGGTCGTGTTGAATCAATGTGTGCTTTTTAACTTGAAGTGTCGTCACAGCCGGACGATTCTCCTCACTTCATTTCTTCTCAGGCAGCTTGTTCCAAATAATAACTTGTTTGTTTGGTTGCGTTTTGGATTATTACCACACTACAGTCTGTCAACTTTGGCCTGTTATCAAGAACCACATTTCGGATTCATGCACATTTAATTTTGAGGTACTTTGGAAAGCTTTTATTTGTAATTTGAATCCAAAACCATTTTGCCCTGTAGATATGTGAAAGTACAAATGAAACAAATCAGATAGGCTATGTCACTTTAGCCTGTTTTATTTCAAACCAAAGTTTCTTCCTTACATATGAACTCCAAAGTAGGACGTTCCACTCATAGTTGCGTGTTTTTGAAATCAGTAATTCATAGGTGCTGGTATACTAAAGTGTGGTCAAGTGCCTCCGGCGCTCGAAAGCCAAACGAAAGCTCTCATTTAGAGCAGCATGTTATGGAAAATCTCGAGGTTGGTGTTCCACTGACTCAGTGTGAAAAAGGGATAAAAGAGCTGCCTTCACTATAAATGAATGTTTTGGTCAAAAAGTGAAACGAGCTGTAAAATTTCTTTGCATTTTCTCCCTCTCTAACCCGTTAATTTCAGCGTTTCACTTCATGAGGAGCTCAGTACTAGTTCTCGATTTTCATTTGTCCTGGAAACTCTTCTTTTCCTTGAGGAAGCATATGTGCATGAGAGAAGCCATTCACGGTGGTTGTTCTGTTTTATAGAATGTCTTGTTGATGTTCGGTAGACTTTGTTTGTGCAAAAAACGTTATCATTAATAAATCATACATACACAAATAACTAACGTGTCTAGTGTGGTGTGGAGTTTGTGTGCTTCAATCAGCTCTCGCTTTGCCTCATTTTAATTAGCCTGAAAGCAATTTCCTTTCAGCCACTGGTCTTGGTCGCCATGGTTACAAGGAAATTTTAATAAGATTCTCAGAATAAGGGACCATTGTGAAATGCCGCGAAGTGATTGGTGCGTTCATTTTGACAAGGGTGACAGTGACTTCAAATTTGTAATTAATCACTGTAAATCCGAGGCTTTTATTAGAGAAAATATCTTTTAGAATTTTATAGAATTTCCTCTCTCTTTCCTTGTAAAAAGTGCTACATGTGAATTTTTTGCTTTAATATCTTGGCAAATATTTCTCTTTCTTAGACTTAATGGAGTTCTCACTTAGGTTTCATTGAAATATCGTCTTTGTTTCTACTGAAATGGACAGCTGTTGACATTAAAAATTAATCCGAATAGTGTAGCACAGATAATTTGGTCTTGTTTTTTAAACTTTGATATCTTGATTTGATATCATACTGTTCTGCTCAGAGCAGAGGCCACATTCACAAAGCAAATATTGTGTTGTTGAGCTGTTTATTGGCCTCCCTGAGGTAAAAGACTGACTGTGTTAGGTTTGAGTATGTGATGACCAGACTATCATCCGAGCGTGGCGTTTTGATTTCCATGGTCATTTTGGATGGTGGGAGAGTATGATGTCCCGTCATGTGTCCTGCTCTCATAATATTTAAACCAGTGAAACGGCCAAAATGAAACACTGTACAAGATGCTACGGTTAACATTGAGTGCTGTCACTCTGATGTACCTGTTGGTTTGGCACGCTGCATGTGCCTGGAACGTGTCGCTAAAATGCAAGGAGGACACAACAGCGTTCCTTACGGAATTACAGAAAGATACTCCAAGCAAATATGCAGTCTTGAGTAAGTAATAATGCCAGATTTTACTAAAGCATACTTCTAAGCGTATACATGAATGGGGGTCATGTTTTCTAGTTGTGGATTGAGGTGTAAAATTATAATTTTTGTGCCAAAGTCAAGTCATTTTTATTTAACAATATTTATAATATTTGAAACATTGTTTCCATAATTGAAACATAGTTATTTTTAATATTGTGTATATTATTATTTCATTATACTGTTTGTTTTATATATATATATATATATATATATATTTTTTTTTTTTCACTTTATCAGTTTGTTTTATTTTCCTTAATTGTATTATTTAATATTGAGTTATAATATTAGACACATAGTTTAAAATCTGAAAACCAATTATTTATATAATTTAATATTTTGTGTTTTATTATTTATTGTTTATCATTTTTTTCTTTATCTATATTATGATGTTTGTTTTTAAATATTTTCTCCATTTTATATCAGTTTATTTTTCTTAATTGTATTATTTAATATTGAGTTATACCCCCGGTTTCATATACAAGACTTAAGCCTAGTCCTAGACTAAAATGCATGTCTGGGCTATTTCAACTGAAAGAAACTTGCACTTAGTGATCTTAAAATATGTCAGATTCATTGTTTTGTCTCAAGATGCACACTAGTAATGTTTTTATCTATGGCATATTTATAAAAGTTACTTAAATGGCCTAATTTAACTGGCGAAATCCTGGCTTAACCTAAGCCCTGTCTGTGAAACAGGGCCATAGTATTAGACGCATCATTTAAAATCTAAAAAACATTTTTTATATATTTTTCATATTATGTATATTTATTGTTTTGCATTTTTTCTCTTTATTATTATGTTGTTTTTATATTTTCTCTCTTTATTTATCAGTTTATTTTATTTTCCTTAATTGTGTTGTTTAATACTGAGTTATCATGTTGGACACATCATTTAAATTCTTTTATTTAATATTTTATTTAAAATGTTATTTAATTTTATTTACTTTTCACAATATTTTATACATTTATTTATATATTTTTTAATATTATGTGTATTTATCTTTTTTTCTGTATATTTATTTTTCCTTATTAGTAACAGTAGTATTGATTTCTGAAATTTGAAAATATTAAATATCTTGGAACTATTTATTTATTTTTAATATTATGTATACTACTCTTGTATTATTATTATTATTATTATTATTATTATTATCTCTCTTTATCAATGTTTGATTTTATTTGTTTATTTATTTTATTATTTTTTTTTTTTTAACAGCGTATTTTGATGTTTTTCATTGTGATTTCATTTCTTCTATCCTGCTCCACTTGTTGTTGTAGTGTACGATGCATTTGGTAAGATTGGCAGTGATGTTGAAGGAGGGAACGTGAACAGACCTGGGTCTCTGAGAGAGTGTCTGTCTGTGGAGGGCCTGGAGTTCAGGGGACAGTACTGCCAGGTGTTCCTCAAACAGGTACCCTCACACAAACACAAAATGCACAATATATACGCCTCATTCCACTAAGAACCTGAAAACAAATCATTATTATTATTATTATTTTTTTTTTTTAGAGTAAGTTTTTCTCAAGCCAGTGTGTGTTAATCCTTAATTTCCAAATAATGCATCTATTATGATTAAATAACCAGATACTGTCTCGAATCGAAATGAAAGCGTGTTTGATGGTGATATTATTCTGCTTTGCAGGACAGTGTGGAGTATTTTGTGGGTGTTTGCGTTCCAGACTCTTGTACAGAATCAGAAGTCCAGACGCTAGTTGTTTATGGTCAGTGAAATCATTGCTACGTCACGATGTGGGAAGATTTACATAACGCCGCCCAAATGTTCACGCAAAAAAAGAAGGTGTAACTTTTATTCTCATGTAGTATTGTTGCTGCCAAAGCCGTCATGTCGTGAAGACGCTGTGTGTTTCGTTGTGAACGCGAAAACTACTTTGTTTGGCCTTCCAAAAGAGGACGATATCCGCTTCGTCATGCCTGGAGCTGATCCGTGCTGGTCGCTGAGGAAATACATCAACTTCGCGCTGTGGATCGCTGGATCGGCTTTCACCGTGGACGAAGCGGAGTCCAGCCCGGGGTCGTCACATGTGGTTGCCGCAAGCCCGCCGGACGCTCCTTCGTCGAATCCGCTGGCCATACCTATAATGTTCTTTTTAGCAACATCATATGACCCCTTTAACATTTATCTGATCCACACAAATACCCAAGTATTTAAACACTTGCACTGCCCTTAAAATGTATTTGTCATTGCATTAGAGAAATGATTGTACCTTGTATCATTTATTTGATAAGCAAAAAGTATAAATCTAAAAGTATAAATCACATTTGTTTTTGTGTCTGCAGATGCATTTGATCAGAAACAAATCTCTTTACTTCCTTCTGTGCCTTCAATCTTAATGGCGGATTCCACGCTTGGTGTATTCATGACTCAATGCCTCAGTGATTCCCCTCATGCAGACCCGTCTGCCATAGTCTGCCTGTGAGTAACACACACACATATATGTGCACAACAAGTGGGTTCAAGCCTACAATGGGTGTTTAATTAAGCAGATTCTGTTGCTCCTAGTCTGCTCATTTTACATAGTCTTTGTACATTTTTAGAAGTAGAAGTAAATTTACTTTACTTATGACACTTGTACATGCCACAGTGCTAGCTAGAGTGTTGTGTTTGTGGTTTCCATGGTGTTGCTAAGGTTGTTTTGAGACTTTTAATACAGTTGCTAGGGTGTTCTGGGTGCTTGCAAATAAGGATTTTTTTCTTTCACGATTGTTATCATAATAATGTGAAGATTCCATGGCTGAATTAGTGTTTCGTGTGTCTCAGGTTTGTGTGTTGTGCGTTATTGGCGCTTCCTCTCATAGCTTCCATCTGTGTTGCGGTATTAAAAAGGAAGCGAATGAGAGAGGAGTGGCCAGGGCTGGATTTCGCTCATACCTCAAACACCAACCAATACGGCGCTCTCTTGACTAATGGCTCAGCCAATCAGAGGAAAGAGAGCAATGCTGCCCCGGATACCACACAGACGAGGGACCAAAATGCAGAAAATGACCGGCAGAGCATCTCAAAGAGCAAGTACACACACAAAGACACATACAGACACTCATCTTACCATTTATAGCAAACGTGACTGATTTGACCCATTCTTTTCTCGCATTATTACCCGCTTTTCGCTTCCTCTCTTCCTCGTATATTTTCTTTTACAGCTGTGTCATCGTGCCTTCAGGCGCTCTCAGTACAGAATAGCAGTCAGGGGTTACTCGCCACAGAAAGCTCTGGAAGCAGTTATTCCTCTCTGAATGGCATCCGTATCCTCAGTTTACTCTGGATCATCTCAGGCCACACCATGCAGCTCAGCGCCTGGAGTAACCTGGGTGAGAGCGAGGGGAAGGGGAAGATATCAGTGTATATGCACTACTTTAATTTTAAGACATTTTGTCCATGTCTCAAACTTTCACTTGATTTGTTTCTGTGTAGATAATGATAAAAGATGGAAGGAAATGGTTGAGAGGAACCCTCTGTATGTCTTTGCCTTCAGTGGGCCAGTGTATCTAGCGGTTGACTCTTTTCTGCTGCTAGGGTAAGATACACTACATCTCATATTAGACAATATTAGAAGTCTTGAGGCCTGATCATACCAAGAATGATAACTATAAAAATAAAAAATAGTGATAACTATATTAGTGTCCACACCAAGGCACGATATCACTCTGTTTATTATAAGCACACGCTGCAATTATGTTGTCTGTCACTTTAAATGCTCGAGTTCTATAAAGTTGGGTAGATTCTGATTGACTGTCAATGTTTTTATTGTTATTTTATTAATTATTTATTTTATAAATTGAATTTTTCTAAGTAGTGCAGTAAATGATTTATTTATTTACAATTTTTAACCCTCTACCGCATGGTGTAGCCATATGGCAACATACTCTTTGTGTTCATTTCCTTGCCACTGTCTCTTTAAGAGAACATTCTCGTTTTTTTTGTTGGAAAGAGAAGACCTTAGTTTAGCCAATGATGTGCTTTGATTAAGTCACATGACATGCATTTTTTTTCTGTGGCGAGATTTCTGACAGACTGCCGTCTCTTGTCGGTAGTTGCTGAAAGCAAACTAAAACGTCAGTAACAAACAAGGACCAGTCCGTGTCACTTCTACAAAAAAATCTAAAACATCACTGTTATGATGTTATGATGACATATTCACCTCTCAAAAATCAATTATTCTGTAAGTACTGTGTTAAAGCTTATAATAGCACCAATTGAATCAACACAAACAACATTTCTGAGGAAAAATATTAATTATAAGTAAGCTTACACTTATTCTAAGTTAGATCCACTATTGTATGCTGTTGCCGTATGGCAACATATCATAAAGTACCTTAAAATAATATTTTTTTCAAAATTTTTTTTTACAGCACTTCAAGTTAAGCCATTCTTAGAAAAGAAAAAGATTCAAATATTTTTTTCTATAGGTCTATCATAATGCGTGCGGTAGAGGGTTTTAAGCTATATGACATTTAATATTCTTTTTTTTATTCATAAATAATATATTTTAAACTATAATAAACTAGTTCATTCATAAATAAAATAAAATTGTTACCATATGGCAATTCTTTAATATTTCCTCCTCATAAATTTTTCTAAGTAGTGGCATCAAATATATTCATTTATTTTTTTGGATTTGTTTTAAATAATGTAAGTATTTGTTTAAGTATTGTTTTGCTCAGAATACGTTTATTCAAATGTGTTTACATTTATTTACATAACATATGAGTGTGTGTTATGTATATTTATTATGTAAATACACACACATACAGTATATATATTGAAAATATTTACCTGTATTTACATGTATATATTTATATTCATATAATTTATATCATATATAAATACATTTAATATATAAACGTCAAATTTTTCTTAAATATATACATGCATGTGTTTGTATTTATATGTACATAATAAATATACACAGTACACACATATTATGTAAACAAAAACTTTTATTTTGGATGCGATTAATCGTGATTACAGCACTAATGAATATATTAACAATATGGATTTAATTTGAGGAAATAAAAAAAAAACATTGACCATGTTGCAAAAAATTTTATATAAATAAATAAAATGGTAAAAAAAAAGATTCCATTGTTCGTAGTTAATGTGGTTCATAAAGGGATATGTTATGGCATAATCTCCAACTTGTAAGAAGAATTGATTATTTAATATGGACAGTGTCTTGTTTGTTTGCTTGTGTCAGTGGTCTCCTGAGTGCCAGATCACTGCTGAGCTCCATCCAGAGGTCAGATAACACGCTTAGCTTCAGTCTGGTGGCTCATTTCCTCTTCAAGCGTTTCAAGCGGTTAGTTTTATCTTTACAGCTTCCAGTCAAGACGCATGTTAGTTCTACACCACAGTTTTCAGGGTTGATTTTCTGACAGTTGTTTGCCTGTAATAATTCTTGCCATGTGTCCAGGATTCAACCTCTCCACCTCTTCATCGTGTGCTTGACCATTGGACTCTTCTCCATCGTTCAGAGAGGGGTCTTCTGGTTCATAGCAGAGGATGAGGTCTACAGCTGTAAGAAATACTGGTGGTCGAACCTGCTCCTCATCAACAACCTCTTCACCATCACAGACATTGTACGTCTAGATTCATCTTTTGATTAATCTTTATTTCACTTGTGTTTCACAGCACATGTTTAAAAGTACATGGCATTATTATTATGAAAATGTTTTTTTTTTTTTTTTAAGTGTGCACCCTGGACATGGTATCTCTCCATTGACTTCCAGTTCTATGCAACAACACCTTTTCTGATATTCCTTTACAGAATGTAAGTTTAGTTCTTTTGACTGTATAATAAATACAGAATTTATTAAAAGAACATAACCACACCACTCTATATATGTTAGACGTGGATGAATTTTATCTATCTATCTATCTATCTATCTATCTATCTATCTATCTTTTTAATATTGGTGTTAAATGTGGCCATTATATTTATTTAATTTTTTGTGTCGTTATAGTAAATGCACAAATTAATTTTATTTTATTTTTTTATTTTTTTTAATGGTGATTCTCAGTAGATTCTAACACAGTAAACATATTATAATAAAGTAATAAAATAATGTCATAATAAATAGCATAAATTAGCTTTAGAACAGTAGAACGAAAAAGTTTTTACAAATTATTATTATAAAATTTTTTATCATTCAAAGGTTTGGGGTCTGTAAGATTTAGTAAAAAAGAAAAATCCTGTTTTCACCGGATATATGACATTGTGTATTAAATATTACAATTTGAAAGAACTGTTTCTTACTGTAAAATATGATAAAAATTTAATTTATTCCTGTGATGGCAAAACTTAATTTTCAATGTCACATGATCCTTCAGAATCATTTTAATATGCTGAATAAGAAATATTTATTATTATTCATGCTGAAAACAGTTGTGCTTAATATTTTTTGTGTGCTAATTTTTTTATTTATTTTTTGGAAACCATGACAGTTTTAGAAATCATTTGTAACATTATCTTACCACTGTCACTTTTGTTCAATTTAATGCATCCTTGCTTGCATTAGTATAAGAATGATATTTTTTTACATTGCAGTAATGCAATACTAAATGTCTTAATCGTTCTAAAAACAGGCTTTGTTTTCTTTAAACAAACAATGAGTTCTCATTTAATTTTTAGAATTTCTGAGTAAAATCGGAAATGTTCTTGACAGGTTTTGTGAAATTTACCAATGTCAAGGTTGCCAGTTTTTCCCAGGTCATAAACAAAACCTCTTTGCTTATTTCCAGAAACAAAAGCATGCTTGTCATTGTGTCGGTTATTCTCCTAATGATCTCCAGTGTAACAGGAGCCCTGATCACCGGTTTGCTGCATCTCCCTGTGCACCAGCCAACCACACTGTAAGAGATCATTTCTTAATTACAATGTTAAACTGAGAAAACGCTTCCAATGAGACGTAATCACACGGGCAATGCATGCATTTCTAAAACACTGTGATTAAGGCCTCTAGCAGCTGCCAAGTGCAATACCAAGGCAGTTTTAGTACCAAGAGTCTGATTTTTGTTCACTCAAATGTTACATAATTGTTTCAGATTGTTTTATTCTGTACTTGTTTCAGGGCATACGAAAGCTATTTTCTGTATTACTACAACAAACCCTACACAAGATATGGGCCGTATCTACTGGGCATTCTTGCCGGAATATACATGACAACCAAGAAAGAGGCACTTATAAAGCAACAGGCAATGTCTTTAATGCTTTTTTAATTGCTTTTTTACATCAAAAAGGAGTTTTCAGTCTCATAACAGATAATTTTTGCTATGTGACAGTGGCAGGCAGTCATAGGTTGGCTCTGCTCGCTGTCAGTCATGGCCCTCTTAGTGGGATTGGCCTATGTGCTGAGAGAGGTCCCGCCCTATCCGTCCCTAACCCATGCTGTTTATCAGGGGATGCACCGCTCACTTTGGGCCCTGGCTTTGGTCTGGATCATCCTGGCCTGCGAGGAAGGATACGGAGGTAAAAAGAAGAGCTTTGAAATCTCAGATTTTAGTAAATAATTAGGATAAATAATGGATAACACACAACTGTCAGCCAAATAAAAAATGCATATAATTGGTCTCTGTTGAAACTTATCTAAATATTTATGTCTGCACAGGGTTTGTGGATAAAATTCTGTCTTTAGGCCTGTGGGCTCCTCTGTCTAACATCAGCTTTGCCTGTTATCTGATCCACCCAATCATTATTATACTGTACAACGGCAAACAAGAGACAACCATGCACTATACAGACTTCAACTTTGTAAGTATTACCTTCAAATAAATGCAAATGAGAGTGGGCAGGACAGTGTGCATTTGATCAAAATTAGTGCTGTCAAACGATTAATCGCGATTAATCGCACCCAAAATAAAAGTTTTTGTTTACATAATATCGGTGTGTGTACTGTGTATATGTATTGTGTATGTATAAATACAAACACATGCATGTATATATTTAAGAAAAAATAGTAATGTTTATATATTAAATATATTTATATATAATATAAATTATAATAATATAAATATATAAATGTATATGCATGTAAATATTTTCTAAATATATACTGTGTGTGTGTGTATTTATATATACATAATAAATAAACACAGTACACATACATATATTATGTAAACAATTTTTTTTATTTTGGATGCGATTAATCGATTGACAGCACTAATCAAAATGGCAATATTGTGAAATATTATTACAATTTAAAATTTTAATTCATAATTTACAACCAATTTCTATTTTAAAATATTTTAAAATGTTTTTATTCCTGTGGAAAAGCTGAATGCATCATTACTTCAGTCTTCAGTGTCACATGATCCTTCAGAAACCATTCTAATATGCTGATTTGGAGCTCAAAAACACTTCTACTTATTAATATCGCTAACAATATATATGTAAAATTATTGTTTTTTTAAGCAAGTGGTTTATCATAGTAATAGGTAGTTCATCTTTCTGGATGCCATTTTTAATGATCATTTTGTCATTTTTTTCTCTCATTTTCTGTCCTCAGTTCTACCTGTTTCTGGGTCACCTGCTGTTGACAGTTTCTGTAGGTTACGTGTTAACTGTGCTAATTGAAAAGCCGTATCTCTTCCTGCCAAAACGATAAGTCCTGCTTCATTACCTCAAGACTGGAAGGTGAAGAGATGATTTAAATATATTTATATATTTCAGAGAAACAAGAAGATTTCAGTACAGTATATTTATTCATTCATTGTCCCCCATTTTCTCAATTTATTCTGTTCGAAAGCTGTAGATTGCTGTTTATGAACCATGTTAGAGGGCTTTGGTGTTGTTTTTTTGAATGCATTAAATGATTTGATGTACAGAATTAACAGATGAACGTTTATTGTTACAGTGTATGTTATGGTGCCTGTTTTTAGTAACTTACAGAGAGTAAAAATGTTTTTACTGTGATGGCATCGGATGGTAACACCATGGTACTTAATTTTACAACATCATGTTTTTGAGGTACGCAGGGATGTGCGCATATTCTGACGCAGGAACGTGAACATGAGTGCCTCAAGTGTGAGCAGCGCGTAACAATAAAACAATGACCGGACATCAGTCTCTGAAGCGACCGCATCTTAATTGCAGGAAGTGATGGATGAGTCATTTAACAATCCATAATTTTGCAGTAAAAAAAAAAATCCCAAATCATCCCATTAGACATTTCAGAACACAAAGAACGCTTTCAAGTAACAGTACTGCATAAATCCTTGTTAATCATCTTTATTTGGGATGCCGCTAAACCTTTTTTTTCCAGATGGTCTAAAGCACTGGTATTATAACGCCAGTTTGCAATATATTGTACTGTATCTCCTAAGTTCTTAAAATGTGTGGTCATAAATGCTATTACCCACCTGTGTGCATGCTGTAATCGGGCAAGTCACACAATCTTAATTATAAGAGGACAATCAACATCAAGAGGCCGATCAAGTATTCAAGAGGCCAATTAGCTATTTGACAACTTAGAAATACAGAACTACTTTAAAACTCCATGCAACTCATTTTCAGCTTTGTGTTCCACTGCAATGTAGCAAGTTAAAACTCAATTAAAGTATTGCAATAAATTCTGTTCTGTTCTGAATGGAATACTAACCTAATACCTATCAATTACTGCACAGTATATATATATATTTTTTTTTTATAGTAGGTAAAGCAGTAAGACTTAATTCACCAAAAACATAATTTTAATCAAAATTCAAATTTTTGTGTTAAAATGTGTTTTAAAAGTTGCAGGTCCAAGTAACTAGCCACAAAAAAAACCCTCTAATAGTTAATTCCTCTCAGGTAATTAAAGACCAAGTTGATTCAATTGCATTATGGGATACAGTATGCTGGTAAGTATGCTCTTTGTACTTCTGAATTTTTAGTGTGGTCTTTTGTATATGGCTCATTTTGGTAAATTTAGGAGGTCGATAGCAGGTATTCTATGCGTACAGAAAATTCACACACTGTGCATACTATATACTGTATACTGTAGTATGTAGCAGGTAGACCTATGTAAAGAATCTTAAGCTTTAAAGCGTTTCATCCAGGTCGCCAGTAGCAAACAATGGAGCGCACTCTGCTGGACAAACTAAGTAATTTTTAAGTATTTTTAAAAGCATTTTATCTGCGTTATATGTTCTGTAAAAAAAAAATTAATATCGGCGGCATATTCGCCGATACCGATATACCGGCGACAGGCTCATATCGGCCGATAATATCGGCCGGGCTCTACTGTGTATATTTATTATGTATATATAAAAACACAAACACATGCATGTATATATTTAAGAAAAATAGGGTATGTTCATATATTAAATAGATTTATATATAATATAGGAATATAAATATGTAAATGTATATACATGTAAATATTTTCTAAATATATACTGTGTGTGTGTGTATTTATATATACATAATAAATAAACACAGTACACATACATATATTATGTAAACAATTTTTTTTATTTTGGATGCGATTAATCGATTGACAGCACTAATCAAAATGGCAATATTGTGAAATATTATTACAATTTAAAATTTTAATTCATAATTTACAACCAATTTCTATTTTAAAATATTTTAAAATGTTTTTATTCCTGTGGAAAAGCTGAATGCATCATTACTTCAGTCTTCAGTGTCACATGATCCTTCAGAAACCATTCTAATATGCTGATTTGGAGCTCAAAAACACTTCTACTTATTAATATCGCTAACAATATATATGTAAAATTATTGTTTTTTTAAGCAAGTGGTTTATCATAGTAATAGGTAGTTCATCTTTCTGGATGCCATTTTTAATGATCATTTTGTCATTTTTTTCTCTCATTTTCTGTCCTCAGTTCTACCTGTTTCTGGGTCACCTGCTGTTGACAGTTTCTGTAGGTTACGTGTTAACTGTGCTAATTGAAAAGCCGTATCTCTTCCTGCCAAAACGATAAGTCCTGCTTCATTACCTCAAGACTGGAAGGTGAAGAGATGATTTAAATATATTTATATATTTCAGAGAAACAAGAAGATTTCAGTACAGTATATTTATTCATTCATTGTCCCCCATTTTCTCAATTTATTCTGTTCGAAAGCTGTAGATTGCTGTTTATGAACCATGTTAGAGGGCTTTGGTGTTGTTTTTTTGAATGCATTAAATGATTTGATGTACAGAATTAACAGATGAACGTTTATTGTTACAGTGTATGTTATGGTGCCTGTTTTTAGTAACTTACAGAGAGTAAAAATGTTTTTACTGTGATGGCATCGGATGGTAACACCATGGTACTTAATTTTACAACATCATGTTTTTGAGGTACGCAGGGATGTGCGCATATTCTGACGCAGGAACGTGAACATGAGTGCCTCAAGTGTGAGCAGCGCGTAACAATAAAACAATGACCGGACATCAGTCTCTGAAGCGACCGCATCTTAATTGCAGGAAGTGATGGATGAGTCATTTAACAATCCATAATTTTGCAGTAAAAAAAAAAATCCCAAATCATCCCATTAGACATTTCAGAACACAAAGAACGCTTTCAAGTAACAGTACTGCATAAATCCTTGTTAATCATCTTTATTTGGGATGCCGCTAAACCTTTTTTTTCCAGATGGTCTAAAGCACTGGTATTATAACGCCAGTTTGCAATATATTGTACTGTATCTCCTAAGTTCTTAAAATGTGTGGTCATAAATGCTATTACCCACCTGTGTGCATGCTGTAATCGGGCAAGTCACACAATCTTAATTATAAGAGGACAATCAACATCAAGAGGCCGATCAAGTATTCAAGAGGCCAATTAGCTATTTGACAACTTAGAAATACAGAACTACTTTAAAACTCCATGCAACTCATTTTCAGCTTTGTGTTCCACTGCAATGTAGCAAGTTAAAACTCAATTAAAGTATTGCAATAAATTCTGTTCTGTTCTGAATGGAATACTAACCTAATACCTATCAATTACTGCACAGTATATATATATATTTTTTTTTTATAGTAGGTAAAGCAGTAAGACTTAATTCACCAAAAACATAATTTTAATCAAAATTCAAATTTTTGTGTTAAAATGTGTTTTAAAAGTTGCAGGTCCAAGTAACTAGCCACAAAAAAAACCCTCTAATAGTTAATTCCTCTCAGGTAATTAAAGACCAAGTTGATTCAATTGCATTATGGGATACAGTATGCTGGTAAGTATGCTCTTTGTACTTCTGAATTTTTAGTGTGGTCTTTTGTATATGGCTCATTTTGGTAAATTTAGGAGGTCGATAGCAGGTATTCTATGCGTACAGAAAATTCACACACTGTGCATACTATATACTGTATACTGTAGTATGTAGCAGGTAGACCTATGTAAAGAATCATTCGTTTGAAATGTTTCTTCTTATGATTTGTATTCCATTCCCCCATCCGTGATCGCGAGCGCTCGCACCTCACGTTTGCGGCGGAATGCAAATGTTCATAATTGATGGACATCTATCCCCGTGAAAAGACATCAGCAATCCGGCGCAGAGAAAAGAAAAAGAAAGGGGAAAAAGTTGAAAACGAAGGCCGTGCATCACTTGCAGGCACATTCATACATTTTTTGGCTGTTGACGTTAATAACGTGTTTTAATATCGGAAATAATTTCATCATCACCAATGCATCTAATATTCCCTTACAAAAATTAGCCATGCTTTTAACACGAATAAACCCAAAAATCATTGTTCTTGTAGCCATGGTAACCACAAATTAACCATGGTTTTGTTACTTCAAATAATAATTTACAAAGAAGTAGTCCTATTAAGATAATATATATTTTTTTGTTGTGGTTAGCCTATAAAAACAGACCTATAGCCAGCAATAGCCTTGACTTAAAATGCATTATATAAAAACAATGAGGCAATAATGATTGGTTAATAACACTGTTAAAATACATAATGTAGGCTAATACAAAATAAACAATTTATGTACATTACATGCAATTACAAATGCTTGCAAAGGGAGCCAAAGACCTGGTAACTGCTGCTGCTACACTTACAGGACTTTCCTTGTTTAGGCTATTGGCCAAACATTTAATTCAATATTCACTTAATCTTTCATTTCTGGCCAGCTTTTTGCTATAGATGACACAGCCTCTATAATTTCTTCAACAAAAAACATGTGGACATCACAACCCTTACAAAAATAAACCATGTTTTTATCGTAGTAAAACTGCTTAATTTTCTTTTGCGTGATTTCTGAATGCTTGAGACTATCAAATCAATTAGACAACTGTATTAACAAAGTCATAGCCATATGTAACTGTTTAGACTAGAGCTATAGCCTAATTGTCATTTGTAAATAATAGAAATTATTTATTTATTTACTTTTATATTTTAATAAAGTTCAATTTTGACCCCTATAGTAGTTTTTTTTTTTTTTTTTACTTCCATAATATTTGAGTAAGGGGTCCACAACAATACAATCCTGCTTAGGGCACCCATTTGGCCAGCAGTGGCCCTAAACGTAAGTTACCGTTCGAACGACGTTCGCTACAATTAATCGTCTTTCCAACGTTACTAACCACGTTAAAAGGTATTTTCAGACTCTTAATGGTAATATAGCCTATTATATTTCTACAGTTCGTAAAGGTTTATTCATGTTAGTTGTTAAAGAACAAAGTGCCTGATTGAGAACATCACTTACATGTAATAGCCTATTTGTGTTATTCTATTATATGCTTAGCCTTTGATTCCGTATGGTTATAATATAGCGATGTAGCGCCACCTTGTGGAAAAAATGAAGAGTGACGTTTCTCAAATGATGAATATGATTCGCAAACATTGTGAATGATGATGAGTGAATCATCCGGGGGGGGCTTTACCACTTTTGATCATAAGCATGACATGACTCCGCCACTAAAGCATGCTTTACTGGCACTGTACGTTGACATTAGTAAGTAAACATTATTTGAGAGCTGTGATAGCCTACTGTTGTCATTTAGCAGGTGGTCTTGTCCGCAGAAAGTTATTACTGTCTGCATGGTGACTTTATTATTAGTCATACTGTCTTCCAGTTGTTGATGGATGTTCCTTAGATCAGTTTTCCTATTAAATTTCGTGGATGAATTCATACATAGGCCTATGACAAATTCCTGCTGGCAGATTCTGTATCTACACACACAATATCTGCGGTGATGGCCATTCACCTATGTATTCTGACCTTTTCTTTACAAACAATATAAATGTCATTAGAGTATAGTAGATATGTTTTTATGTTTGATAGATTCTTAAGAGAATAGTTTACCCAGAGATAAAAATGTGATCAAAATGTACTCACCCTCAGGCCATCCAAGATGCAGATGAGTTTGTTTGTTTATTGAAAGGGATTTGGAGAAATTTAGCATTACATCACTTGCTCATCAATGGATTCTCTGCAGTGAATGGGTGCCGTCAGAATGAGAGTCCAAACAGCTGATAAAAACATCACAATAATCTACAAGTAATCCAGTCCATCAATTAACATCTTGTGAAGCGAAATGCTGTGTTTGTAATAAATCCATCATTAACACATTTCTAACTTTAAACCATTGCTTATGACTAAAATACGAGTCCTCTTTCCAATATATTTCTTTCTCCAGTGAAGTCGTCTCCTTTACAATATATTTCTTTCTCCAGTGAAGAAGTCGTCTCGTCTGAGTCAGGAATCAGAAATATGCACAGATCAAGCACTGTTTACAAAATTATGATGTGAGAGGACAACAGGTGATGGACTTTTTCAGTGTGTGAAGTGTTTTTGACTCATATTTTGACCAGAATCAACGGTTTGAAGTTAAAACACCTTAATGATTGATCTGTTTATTACAAACACAGAGATTTTTGCTTCAAAAGACATTAACTGATGGACTGGAGTGGTGTGGATTACTTGTGGATTATTGTGATGTTTTTATCAGCTGTTTGGACTCTTATTCTGATGGCACCCATTCGCTGCAGAGGATCTATTGTTGAGCAAACGATGTACTACAGCAATGCTCCAAATCTGTTCTGAAATAAGTTTGTCTACTTCTTGGATGGCCCAAGGGTGAGTACATTTTCAGCAAGTTTGTGACATGTGACTTCATCAAAGAGTGCCTTTTTTGGAGGAGCTGGGTTGTAGTCCTGTGAATTAAGTCAAATGCTGCCCTACTTTCAGTTGAAGCCCTCTTTTAACCCCCTACTGTGCACCTATATCGCATATGCAGTGATTCAGAGGGTGTAGTAGCAAGAAGTACAGATGCCCTGTGCAACAACACGTACTAGTGAGGTTATATTTAACTGACTTCAGAAAGCTGACACTCTGGATGTTTTCCATATCTCCACTCACAAATGCTTAAGGTTCTGTGCCAAAACAAGACTAGATCTGTAAGCATGTGTCTGGATTGGGAATAACAGCGCAATTACACCTTCAAACAAGCTTATTTTCATGAGTGATTGCACAGAGGTTTGTGATTTAGGACTTTAGAGTATAGGAAAGCTGTCTGTGTGTTCAGCAGGTGTAATGCTGCCATGCTGGGCACTGATTGCGTTTATGTATGTAGGGAAAATGATCCAATTAAACATACCTCATGCCCACTTGAATATGAAACAAAAGTTTGGGGTCAGTATATAATTTTTTTAAATGTTTTTGAAAGAAGTCTCTTATATGCCCACCAAGGTTATTTGTTCAAAAATACAATAAAAACGTACAATTATGAAATAGTATTACAATTTATATGAACTATTTAGTATTGAATATATTTTAAAATGTAAATTCCTGTGATGCAACACTGAATTTTCAGCATCATTACTCCAGTCTTCAATGTCACACGATCCTTCAGAAATCATTGTAAAATGCTTAGTGCTTAAGAAACATTTTAAATCAGTTGTTCTGTTTTTCTTTCAAATATATTCTTTAAAGTA